>NC_084984.1:19308929-19616429 GCF_963691925.1 Scomber scombrus
CTGACTTGTTGGAATATTCAGATTCCAGACAGAAGCTGCATTGGACATTGAAATCATTAAGTAATTTTTCACATTTAGAGTAGAGAATATGAATTTATCTCACCCACTATGCCAATCTTCCACACAATATATCAGCATGAACACATTTCCCTCCAGTCTGAAATGATTTCCCCTATCCTGCCTGTTCTTAGCATCTCCTCTGCTTTCAATCACTGTTTCTCTTCTCTCATATTCTATTATTTTTGTCTTAGCTTACCCCCACCCAGTGCTCTCTTTTTTGTATTTTTTTCTCTTTTTTTTTGCCTTGACAGGGAACGGTTTCGCCTGTCATGTCACACTTGTGACTGACTACGTGATGGATGGAATTCTGGTTAGAGCTCTGCTCTGTTTAAGGCACACAGCGGGGCAGAGGCACCTTGCCACCTCCCACTCTACCTGTCACGCACCGCACCCAGCTCACGTCACCCTGCATCACTTAGATTTTTGTTCCTGCCGCTTCTCCTTCTCAAAGCAACCTTGCTCCGGCTTTCCACTCATTTGTTGGCATTTCACTCTCGTCTGGTGCTATTTGTCTTTGCTGCTGTGTATCTATGTGCTGCAGACAGTCCATCATTGTTTTATACTTTGCATTGTGATTATTGTTGCAGTTTCATTTTCCCATTACTTTTTCATCAGGTAATATACTGTAATAACACTTTCTCCTCCAATAAACTTGTTAGCGTATGTGGTATTTAGACACATGATTTTTACATCAAACACAATCTGATGTAACCCTTTTTACATCAGAACCCCCCCCCCATTAGGCTCTCTGTTCTACTATCGTTTTGCTCCTAATTATTTCCTTGCAGTATTCCATCCTGCTAATCATAGTGTGTGTGTGTGTGTGTGTGTGTGTGTGGCTGGCCAAAGTGTTAACATTTAGTTATGCTAACAAGGAGCAGGGCAAACGCAGCCTTTTTCAGGCGACGTTCCAGTAATGGGTCCTTGACTGATTGACAGGCCTATTCTCTGCTCCTCTTGAGTGACAAGTCTGCAGTCTCCGCTGCAACGTAGGAAATGAGAGTGGGATTACAATACCAACCATGTCACCTCCTCGGGGGACAGCAGAAAGGAAAATACAATCACAGTCCCTATCACACACACACACACACACACACACACACACACACACACACACACACACACACACACACACACACACACACACACACACACACACACACACACACAGATGCACAAAGTCACAGTCTCTATTTAGCGTCACTCTAGTGGAGAAAAAACACACACATACATACACATACATAGAATCCAGTAATGTATTTTCCTGCTATTTTGTTGGCATGTATTTGAGTTTAAAATTGCATTCACCCCTGCAGTTAAGGCAATAGAAAATTAGTTAAAAAACACATATTTGTGCATCAATAATCATTTTGTTTTGTTCTCATAAGCTATTCCTAACAATGGCAACACTGGACCAAATACATTCCTGAATTTTTTACACATTTACGTCATATTTTACGCCATTGGGACCTCAGATTTAAAAAAAAAAAAAGTCTTTGTAAGTTTTATTTTTAGGACAAGTGACAATGAGAGCACATGGCGCTGCTAATTTATTTCATCTTTGTCCTCCAGCAGGGAAGTTGGGGTAAGTGTGTGAACAGGTGTGGTTTGTTTTAACGGACTGTGAAAACAGCCTAAATATTTTAGGGTGTTCCAGGAATGTGTTTAAAGTGGGGGGAAAAAATAAAAAGTCTCTCTTTTTGTGTACGTATATGTGTGTGTATGTGCGTGTGTGTCTGTGCACGCATACAAATGAGAGACTGTGCAGGAGAGCTGAGGTACGTCGTCTATATGCACCACATGAGAATATACAGATTCAAATCCGTAGATCTCTCTGCTGTCAGTCAAGTCTAAGTCACATAATCCTTAGGAAAAAAAAAAGAGATACTAAGTGGCGATGACCAGAGAATCAACCCAGAAGAGCTTTGCAACCTTTGTCCAGTTTATACTGTGATTTCAGCATGTGCATTACTCCCTCTGAGTCATTACCAGGTCTGGTTAATATGATGCTTGGGTAGATTAAAGTGTAAGTGGGGACATTTTCTATTAAAAGCTTTCTATTATGTCTGCTTTTACATAGAGGCAGCCACCGGCCCGAGTCTGTTTGTGCTGCATTTACTGTCGTCCCCCTGTCGCTCTGCCTTTACTGCCTGTGGTGAGAGCGGGGGTGTTTATGAGTTTATAAAGGCTCATGACGCATCATCGTGCTTTTATAACTTCAGACAAGAAAACTCAGCCCACACGCCCTTCTCTCTTGCTCCCCACCGTCAACCCCCCCCACCTCCCCCTGTTTCCTAACCATCCCAGCACACTCATTTAACCTTGTTAAACCCTCTAAACTAGGCCGCTCAAGGGCTGTTACATGCCACAGTAATCTCTAACAGGGGATTCATTTCTGTCACCGTGAAAGGAGAAAACGGTTTACATCAGCCGTATATAATTTACAGACACCAAGCTTGAGATCTTTAGAGGAGGAGGAATGGCTATTGGTGCGATGTTACTTGAAAATGTGCCCTTGGGGGCGAAAATACAGACAAGAGGAAGGCCGTTTTGTGCTCTGGAGAAGAAAAAAAAGGAAAAAAAAACACCTTTCGTGGCCTTTTGTGGTGTGACAGGCCAATACAGGGTGAAGGGATTAGGTTCTGTAAGGGCACAGGAGAGGCAGTGGTGGAGGCATAAAAGACAGCTCCATGTCTCCGGTGTTAAGCAGCAGCTGGACGGGTGCACAGCCACCATAATGAACCCTACTAAAGGTGAGCAGGAGCCAGGTGGCCAGCCTTTCAGGAGTGGACAAAAGGCAATCAGCCTTGTGCCCTCTTTGTTTGTGTGTGTGTGTGTGTATACGTGTATGTGTGTATGATGCACACACTCCTGTACGAGTGAAAAGGGGGATCAGTCAAAGAATGGAATTGTGTATGGCATTGAGAATTGCTTTCAGGGGAGCTGGAGTGTTCTGCTGTAGATGGACTAGTATTATAGCCTCAGCAGACATCTATTGGAAAATCCCTTCAGAATTCGTTGTGGTTAGAATAAAGTCTCGGTGTCGAGCATAAGACCGTTCAATAATTCTCTTCTGTAAATTGATGGTTTTGAGTGTACTGCCCCTCATGGTGTCATGGGCTTCTGAAATTGTTTTTCGTTGAGCTATAGGTTTCCAATCCTGCAGTTAATGATACTTGTATTTCATTCTTCCAACTTGCAGCCATCTGTACTCTTGAGTTTCGAAACTGGGCTCACGGGTGCACCTGTTTGAATGAATAATGGCGTGGCGCAATATTGTGCTGTTAAGGAGCGTCATATGGGGAAAAAAATGGTGATTGTTTCCTTCCTAGAGATGTTCTCCTCAGCCACAGCATGGAGCCCACTCCATGGATAAACCACCAGATGTTTCAGCGCTGTGTATTCGGCTATGAATCTTCTTAACTGCAGCTCAACCCCCTGAATGACAGAACGGGTATATGGTCAAATCACTGTTTGTGACAGCGCCCCACAATTTTTGTTCCGCTAACAACAACCGTTGATGGTTTTCCTTTACTCATCCCCCCGCCACCCCTCGATCCCTCGCCTCGTCCTCGCATTTTCTACCGGGTCCGGCTCCTGTGGCACGTGGCTATATTTCAAACAGCGCTGTTTGCTGTGGTGCTAATGCATTTCGTATCAGTGGCTAATTAAAACGGGCAAGATCGCTTTGGTAAAACATCTGTTCCGCCCTTAATAAGCACGGCTGTCTTGAAGCGATTGCGTTAAGTGTCATTAAGTGCTGATCAAACGATGCTGCCCGGTCAATGGTGGTAAATGTTGCTGAATGCTGAGTTGTGCATGCCCTGAATTCAGATAATGTTACATACCCAACAATCACATTGTGTCTTCTTCCTCTTGTATTTCTTTTTATTCCTTATCTGTGTGTTTTGATGCAGTGTATAGAATTTAGTGACATCTAGCAGAACTGCCTTGGCAGAAATGGAATATAATAATCATGAATATATTTTAATTAGTGTAGAAATCACCTGAAAATAAGAATAGTTGCGTCATTACCTTAGAATTAGTGCTATAGATCCATATAGAGACATGGGCCGCTTCTACGGAGACCACAGTGTTGCACTGCCATGTTTCTACAGTAGACCAGCATGGACAAAACAAACACTGGCTCACTTTTGCAAGTTTCACAGCTACTGGAGGTTCCTCCATGTACTTGGAAGGGGAGGGTGAAAGGAGGGATATTCAGTTGGTTGAAATCTACAACCTCACTGCTAGATGCGACTAAATTCTACACACTAGTCCTTTAAATATGTTCACTTTGTACCCATGCAAGTTAATTTAATTTAGTTTATGCTTATTTTCAAGGTGTCTGTTAACATCAGGGGAGGAATTACCATCTGGACTAGCAATGCTCATTTACTGTTCTTCTGTTGAACAATGGCCACCGTACCTGACCAAAAAAACCCTAACCCTAACCATAACCCTAACCCTAACCCAACAAAACAACCAAAAAGGTAAATTAGTGCTGAAAATGATCCTCAATCTTGGTTCTCATGTTGTTTTTGTTCTGGATGTGAATACTTAAATTACGTATACAAATTAAACCCTAAAATTGAAGCTTCTTGCTTTGTTTTCACTGTGTTGTGTTGACTTACCTGTATCATGTATATCAGTTAAATAGAAAAACAAATAATTCCTATCTGGGGCACCCATTTACATACAGACAAAAAGGAGTCAGGGAGAGGTAGAAAGAATGGAAAGGGGGGCGGGGGGGAACTGACAATTATTCATTTGAAAGCCCGAGAGCAGGAAGAAAAGAACCTCAAAAGGGAAGTGAATTTTAAGTGTAGTGCAGGATACTCCGGGGAGATAATGTGGTTCATAATTAGGTCAGACAAGGAACCCATGACATCTGATTGACCTTAATGGTGGATGTGGTGAGATAATGCAGCTGATGGTCAAACTTCACTGGCATACATGCTGATCTTTATAATAAATGTAATTTAGTAGATACGCAATCTCTTTGTTTATACAATGTGACACATGGTAAAAGGATATGTACAAAGGAAGCCATGTCAGGGTTTAACAGACTCCTTGAAGTTTGTTGGCGTTGCAATGGTCTTTTCATTTAAAATGCAATGGATTTGACTGGCCAGGACAAATCTCTGAAGCTTTTGTGATTCTTAAGAGTCTTTCAACTTTCTGTGCTCTTTTCTCTCTACCACCACCCTACATGAATCACTCCACTCTGAATTACAGTATTTCTGTTTTATAGTCTGTCTGCACATTTCTCTATGCAAGTTCGCTGTCGTTTGTCCTAATATAATGTCTAAAAGGCAGCATTCCAAGTCCTATTGTGTGAGGCATTGGTGTGCATTTCTGAACTAATGGCTTTTAAGATGTCAAAGGGAAATGTAGCACATAGAAAAAGAAAACTCCTTGCCCTGTGTGGGTTTTCAGCTAAAATTGGTTCCTGTGCACTGTGCTCTGTGCACTCGGACAGCTGCCATCCATTCAGCAAGAGACCGTACACTCTCTCTCTCACAAAGAATGGTTAACAGCAGCAGGCAGCAATGACAACTCAAGTGGATGCATATTAAATCTGTTAATGTTCACACCGCCTTGTGAACCTAAAAAGCATAGTACACCAAAAAAAAGAAAATGTTCCCATATCCAGTTGACTGTGTGTTTTTTTTTTTTCCATGCATCTCCACATTTTACACTCTGGCGCTCTTAGGTGTGTAAAGAGCAAGTCGTCGCCCATGAAAATGCGGTATCCGATCCCATTATTTTCACCCCCGGCTTGTAAAAACAGTGTCCGGTCCGCTCTCAGGTACACAAAGAAATCTCACATCCGCCACAGTACAGGCGAAGCCATCAGCTTATGCAATGCTTCTTTGCCCTGGCAATCTTTTACCTGGCAAATAAAGGGCTGTGTGAGTTTTATCAGCACCGCAATGCTCCCTCTGAAGGCTTCCTCTCAGGAAATGGAGGAGGATGTGAGGGGTTGTGCACCGTCAGTTATCAGATATACAGTAGTTGCTCTGGGATATTACTCGCTGATAGATTCTGAATAAGACATCTGCCAAAATGCCTGGAGAGTCACTTCTCGCATAGGTACTTCACAGGAGAGCAGACACTATTTGATTCCGAGATTGAAAATGCTAGAAGTTGCAATTGTTCCGGTTCTTATCAGTGCAACATAGTGGAATTGCATACAGCCTTAGTCACCCCCACCCCTCCCTAATTTACCAAGCCATGTGGGTTAAGAGGATGTGGAACCAACAGAACAGGACAACTCCACTATATCCACAACACTTGCACCGACACATCTGACAGGTGCTAAAATGAGACATAAGGGCCTGTAAAAACCCAGACTTGGAGAGCAAGGGAGCTGAGAAGCTGCAGATTCAGAGAGAGAGAAAACACAGACAGAGACGTCGCTTGTCTCAGGCCATAACCCCAACAGCATTACCATATACCATTTGTCTTCGTGGATGTGACATTCCTTAATTATTTCCAGGAGAGGCTGAATGATTTGTATTTCAGTCGATGAGCTACGGGCCTTTTCTTCATCTAGTGTTAATGATTTAACTAAGTGCCTCTCATGTGCTTTATCTGAATATGAATTCTGTTAACCATATTTCTAAGCCCAGCATATTCTCACTGATAGCTACAGTATATGATTCTCTCTTTAATTACGATTATTATTAGAGTATAAGGTAATTGTATCACTACCGTTGATGTTGCTAAAATTGGCTTCATCATATGGTCCAATGGCTTTACCGTCCTTCAGAAGACAATATGCTAATGGAGTTCTTTTTGAAAATCAACCTGCAGGCTTTGATGCTCCGCTTCTCGCTCCATTTTGCGTTCTTTGCTTTGTTTGTTTGCCTTGTACATTGGTGAAATCTTTCCCGAAGCCCTTTTTTCCCCCACTCTCTTCCCCTCCTATTTCCCAAGACACTGCAGCTGTAAATAGATCTACCTTTCCCCATAGCAAAGTCCTTTTCTGCATATGTTTTCCCCTACCCTGATCAAGCCTTTCATCCCTCACCATCTAACTCTTTCTTCCTAACTTGAGACTAAACTGAGGGGACAGATTGATTTAAGGTGTCATGTTAATAACAGTTCTGTGTTGCCTTTCGGTCTGGTTTCCATTTATATTTCTGCATCATTAAGTGGTGAAGCCTACTATATTTTTTTATATGTTTAGTCAATTGTGCATTCCACTCAATTTCATTAGAAAGCAACAGAAACAAACTAAAAATATGCTCCAATGTTAAAAATAGTGTATGTGTCAAATTCAAATGTATGAAAGTAGCCTGTTCAGACAAGTATTAGCACACCCTGCCATAATTAACACCTTACTAAGCTGACAGTATTACCTATCTATTCATAACGTTTAAATCTTCCTGCCATATGACAGCAAACAATGTAGGAGTGGTTTCCAAAATCCCCAGTAATCCATCTTCTCAGTGATTACCACAAGAACTGGCTGTTAACTGCTTGTGACAGCCAACATGAAATACTGAGACAGATGTCATAAGTTATTGTCGTTGGCAGTCAAGAGGCATTATGCAACTTTAATGATGACTTTCATCAAGCTTCACAAAGCCCCCGTCAACTCCGTAAGAGGGTGCCGCGCTGCGCTTGTGATGTCTCTTCAGCCAAAACACACAATCCAAGACTGTAAGCTGCAACTAGAGGAGCATCGCTACCAAAAAGGCTTACTGGAGCATGGCCTAGAGCCACCTTGAACTATGCCACTGCTCCTCAAATAACTCAAATGGAGGTCATTCTGAAGAGTGAAGTTACTGTAAGCACAATGGATGTACTCAGTCTGCAGCAATGGCCCGAGGAGTCTGGGAGCATAAATGAGGCCTGGGATATTATATTTCAATCTCTCCCTCTTCCTCCTCTCTTTGTCATTTTTGCACACATGCACAACATGCTCTCTGTCTCTCTCTCTCTCTACTTTCTTTTCTCTCTCTCCTTGTCTCTTTCACTCTTCCTAGTTTGGCTCCCTGAACAATTTACAGTGATGGTGGAAGAAGTCCACAGATTGCAACTCCTACTCGCATCCCTCAGCTCGTTAACGTTGAGACAGCGCGGTTCCTAGTGCAGCTTCTCTCTTCCCCCAAACCAACATGTGCCTGACTCTCGCTCAGCGCCAATTTTCAACTCCATTTCCCACACCCAAATCCTTCTCTGTAGGTCCGGCATGTCCCACTCATTATGTGCAGCATCACAAAAAACCCCCCAAAAAAACAAAAAAAAAACCCACTCATCTACAAATGTTTCCTTTTTTTTTTTACGCATGGTTATTGACCGACCACAGAGACATAATCCTCTGCCCAGCTCATCAGGCCTCTAATAATTGTAGTCACTCCTGATAGAGCACCTAGAGGGGCAAAAACAATGGTGGTTCAGCCTGGGTAGGAGGAGATGATGATGGTGGTTGGGGGAAGCAAATTCACTTTGAGGATGATCTGCCTTCTGAACTTGGCGACCACCAAAGTGTAATGTGCAGCTCTAATGAATGGGAATAGTAAATGAGGGACTGGCATACACAAACACAGGCTGTCTGAATAATTCCATTAGAAAACAGTCAATGTTCATTTGGGCCGTAATTAGGCCCCCTCTCCTAGAGACATGCTGGCCTGATTGATAGTCAAATTGCAGGATATTGTGTTTACTTTTTCATCCTATCTAGTTACGAATTCTTCCTACATCTCATGTCTCATGTTCTCTATTTCATTCCTCCTCCCGCCCCTCCCACCCCATCCATTTCATGAATAAAGCAACAAAATGGCTGGAGGTTGATTCTTGGAAACAGGAAACACAATTATTGTAAACTCCAGGTACATCTCTCCAAAGGGAGGAGGGGGGGGGGGGGCAATAGCAGATGCATTTCATCACAGTGTGGGTGTGCACGGGCGTGTGTTTGTTTGGTTGCTTTTAAACCGACATTATAAAGATCACATGTCTGTGAATGCACATTGTGGGGCTTCCTTTGGCTCACTTGCTCCTTTCAAAACATTTAAATATTCCATTATATTTTCTAGTGTGAAGCATTTTCAACAAAATCCCCGAAGTGTTTGAGTTATCGCTTTCAATCGTGCTTTAGTGACAAATGTTTGCCTTTTTTTTCTCCACGGCTCATGGTGGTATGTTTTATCTGCAAGAGAAAAGGTATGGCATCATGGTATCATTATGTTCCTTGAAATCTTTAGCCTCAAGGCAGTACACTGTTTTGGGTTTTCTTGCAGAGAGGGATTGTGCCCTCCAGTGTAGTGTTTGGTGCAGTTAACACAACAACACATTGCTTTAGAGCTTGATTTATTTATTTATATTTTTTGTCTATTTTGGCACCAAGTGTGTGGTACTGCATTTACTGCCATGTTGGATGGCATGTGTCTGGCATAGCGCACCACATAACCACTTTTGTGAGTACCCCATGCAGCTTTAAAATCCTGTTAGGTCCTGATTGTGTCCGCTTGTAAAGTGAGTCAGTCAGTCGAAATCAAGTGATTGTAACAAGCTGCTTGTTTGACCCGTTTTTGCGAGACATTGCTCGTATGTATTTTTCGGAATTTTTTTGTCTATCTCACTTTCGAATGCTCTTACACTTTCTGCTTTCGCTTTGCATTTCCTGGTTCCCTACCGTTAAAAAATAAACAACAACAATATGACATCCTATGCTTTTCTTTGACTATCCTGCTACCAAAAAGGACTTGCGTGTTTTGGTAAGTGCTCGCGACAGCAGTTTTGTTTGCTTTATTGTGGCAGAGGCAGGTCTGATGAAAAAGACTGCTTGCATGATCCAGTGGCAGCACACTAACCCTGGCAGCACAATCCGAGTTTGCTGGCAGCGCCTGCGGTAATGACTTAATATCAGTCCTCCCACGGCGAAGCAGATGAGAGCACAGGTGTGCAGATTGTCCCCTGTCACATGGCACTGCAGGGCCCACACACGCCATTTCCCATTAGTTAACCTACCATCAGGGCAATATTATACACACTGACATTAACATATATCGTGTCTATATATATATACAAAGACGTATGCATGTGCTCATTTATCCTTCTTGTCTTACAGTAGCTCTTCCTGACTGTTTGTCACACAAGGCATGTGCAGCACAGCCTATAAATCGTTGAAGCATGTCTCAAAAATCTTACCATCAGGAGAAAGCATGCAAACTTCTGTAGCTTTCTTTATCTTTCTGTCTTGCTTATTTTCACTTTCTCCTTCCGTCTGTCTCTTTGTCTCTCTTTCTCTCTCCCTCCTCTCTGTCTCTATCACACACCCACACTGTTACATGTGCCCACATAACCACATTGTCTTGCACAAACACAGTAGGGGAGAGAGAAGAGGGGAATGGTGATGACTAGTGATGGGAATGCGCTTTGGCTTGAATCTCATCCGATACTGCCCCAGCTGCCCCAAACAAGGCAGACAGACCCAGCTGCTATCATGGCAGCGCGTGCATGGCTCTGTCAACAGGTCAGGGTGCTTCACTGATTCCTCTGTTTTTTTCCCCACATTAACTATAGTGCATAAAAAAACAGCTTTTGTGCTTTAGGATCAAGCTGAATGTTTTATCTCATTTTAGTTGATCTAGCTATGATCTGATCTACTCAGCTCCCTGCCTGAAAATTGTAAAATGTGTCATTGTCTCATGCCTCAGAATGGAAGCAAGGAATCATTGCGAAAACATCATGCATCCACAAATCACAGTATGCTGTCATATTATCAAAAAAATAGGCACCAACTTATATCAACCCAAAATAATTAAATGAAGGATTTAAAGGACAAATGCAGTTTTTGTTTTTTTTTACTGTTCTAGTAGTTTTGTCCATTGTTCCTTTCACACCGTGATAGACATCATATCCCAGATCCCAGCAATTACTTGCACAATGTTATCACACCTGATACATTAAATATCCAAATCTATGGTAGCAAGTTTTATTAAATTGGGATTATCCTTTAACACATTCTATTTGACACTGCTGCAGCAGGTGAGAGAGTTTCAGTGCCGAGGTACAGTTGTTCACTGTAGTCTCAACAGTATGCCTTTGCCCAGTTCCATGACCTGTCACACAAGTTCAAATCGTACAACACAACCTCAGCAAGCTCACCTTACTCGCTGCCACAGAGTATAAACCACCACCCATTACACCACATGTAACTGAAAAATAACAAAAATAACAAAATAATACTGCATCATAACATGGATGTGTCATTTTCTTTTTTGTTATAAAGCAGTTTAAAGGTACTATCCTCCTGGGAAATAAATGTATGTAATACTTTATATATATTTGCTCCGGGAAGCAGCTACAGTATGTTGGTTTCAGCTGACAGTTTGAAGCAAACACATCAATGCAGTTTAACTCGCTGCTGGACACCAAAACAGTTGCTGCGTTTGAAGACAGAAGCTTACAGTGTGCTTCTGGCTTCACGGTTAAAATAATAAATATGGAAATAAATATTTCCATAGAGGAGCTATAGTAGAAATACATTGTACTTGAGTAAAAGCAGTGGTGACTGTTTTGCAAAGCATGGTTCTAGATAATGAGTGGGTGATTTAATTGCATCTCACAATAAAATATATAATGAAAAGTTAAATAAAGTAGCTCAAGATAATTGTATGATTCCACAATTATCTGCATCACACCAACATACTTTCATACATACATGATACAACGTATAATGTATTTTCCATGCTTCATTTCTTCATTTGTTTTAAGAAATTGTTAAAATCAAATTAAAAAGTGCCAGTCTGATTCAGGTTGAAAATTGGTAATTAATTAAATACTATCATGGGCTATGTTTCCATTTCAGTTTAAACACTCACAAAAAACTCCAGGACACAGATGATGAATATCCATGAAGTTTACTGGGAATCTTGTGAAACTATAAACACAATACAAAAAATATGTCTGCATTATTAAACAAACCAAACACCACAACAGTATCTGGTAAATAGCATGGCTTAGCTATCCTAGCAGTGCAGCCAATATATAGAGCTAACTTAGCTTAGCAACACAATTAACATTTCAGCAGTCTCAATATCCACATAAACTCAAAATTGCATATAACTTTGTTACTGGATGAATAATACTCACAGACGTTGCCTTAGCAAGAGGGAGGAAGAATAGCATAATAAGTGAAGAGCTGATGACTGTGCTCACACAACTGTAGCTGATGGCCGCATGGTGAATTTACTTCCTGTCTGTCTCCCAGCATGCACTGCTTCTATGTTGCTATGGTTACAAAAATAAACTAATCACACAGAATTGTGTTTTCTAGAAACAAACACATTTTCTAGGGGCATAACAAATACAGCTGTACAGTTTAATAGTACAGCTATTATATCCATTTTCATAATTTGATACATATATATTCTGCTGCTCTCTCATTAACATAAACGGTAGGGGGCTAATACTATGCACTATGCACTGATGTCTTTGAATTAAGCAGTCATTCTCACAATGTGTAATACAGTGTTGTCTTTTCCTTTTCTTTCTCCTTGCATGGATCTTCAATCAGAATTTCCCCCCATTACTCAAGAAAAAAAAGAAAAGGAGTGAAGGTTAATATGCTATTTTCCTGCAACATAGGCTCAGAGCCATCCATAAACAGATCTATTCTTCGAGCAGGTACATGCTTGTTTGAGCTAACAACAGGAGCTGGCTCTTATGGTTTCTTTTTCTTTGTGTGTGTGTGTGTGTGTGTGTGTGTGTGTGTGTGTGTGTGTGTGTGTGTGTGTGTGTGTGTGTGTGTGTGTGTGTGTGTGTGTGTGTGTGTGTGAGTCGGCTGTGACTGTGACTATGTGTGTATAGTTAAAAGTGAGGGCCACCATCTCACTGACTGCTGAACTCTCACGGCCATTCAATTTCAGTACATTACAATTACGGCATAATGCCATGTGTGTGTCCACTACCTGCAATTATAATTATCTCATTATTTTCTTTGAATAAAAAACTGATTGAAAATCACCTACATGTGTACCAGTATTGTTCAAACCCTTAGTACAGTTCTTTGTACATGCATGATTCATATCATTGCTAGCAGAGTTGAGTGGATAGTGGGTGTAGAATTAGAGTTAAACTTGAAATATGTAAGATTGTGCATGGGGTTATCCATAAATGGTACTGAAAGAGCAATAAAGGAGCAATAAAACAGAGGCATGTTTTGGCTAAGAAGTATAAAAAGCTTAATATGTCTACCTGGGTTAAATTGTATTCAACATATTAGAAAAATGAACCTCAAAAGTGAGCTGCAGTCGAATAAAAACAAGCTTATGACTATGTTCAGGTTGAATTTCCAATGAAATAAATGTTGTTATGTGCATATAATTCCTAGAGGTATGGAATTCTTAACAAGAGAGAAAGAATATAAAAGAGCAGCGTACGCGGAATCATCAAATATACATCAAGTAAGATCCCATAAAAGTGACAGCAGTCTAGTCCCAGACAGTGCTGAACAGATGCTGGTTACATGCTAACATTTTTTTTTCTTCTTTTTACAAAGTATACTAAGAACTAGCAGAAGATCTAGAACAGACTTGACACATACACAGGTTCAGTTAATTTCATATGGAGTAAGTCACGTTCTGCTCTAAATAATTCATAACGCTAGAACATGAATACATTGACATTGCAATTAAATGAAATAATGATAAACATTCTAAAGTTTATAATGTTTCCATAGAGGAATCTCATTTCATCCAATATTTATTAGCGTTTTCATTTTGTAGCTGGAGGGTATAAGTCATCTTTAACATTGAGTGTTGATAAAATCTATGGAAAAAACTCATTGTTGCACGGTTTCTCAGGAGCCAGTATTTAGTGATAGTTTTTAGCTTGCAGCTATAAAGACCTTTAAAAGGTACATTCAGTTTTTTACATAAAAATCCAAAACACAGAGAATGCAAAGTGACACTAAAGTAGTTCAAACCCAACATCTTTGCAATTAAACATCCTCCCAGAAATACTGGATGTATGGACAAGGCCAGTGGGTATATGGTCATGGTCCAGTGATGATCCACACACCCTCCAGCAAGGGTACTGGGACCCAGTTAATTTTGGGAAAAAAAAGTCAATTTGTCAGTTTCTTAGAGGAGAATCTCCTCAAGCCACAGAGTTGGTGAAGGAACACTGAGTTTCCCAACTTTGCCTCTAGAAATGTTTTAAATTAGACTATCTTCACCAGAAAATCAACAGCATTGGAAGACATGCTTAAAACATGATTTTCTGACTGGCGACCTCTTGTAATTGTGGAGATGAATGTCGCCCTTTCTCGGCAACACAGGATTTAGTAGCAAATTGGTCAATTGATTAACAGTGACCATGTCTTTTTATTATTCAGTTTATTTTAACCATGAAATTAATTGTATCTTTAAAAAGGTGAAACTCATCACTACTTCTACTATAGAGGTGTCAGGAAGGCACTGACAAACAACCTTGCTTTAAATCCTTTTTTTATCTATTTTTTTCTAATTACTTTAATTTTACATCATATACTATGGCTGACATGTTCCTACTTATGAGTAACACATGAACCTTTTTTTCTTTTTTTCCCTTTTTTTTTGAAGGAAAATGATTGAGACAGTCTGTTGTCTTAGGGTGTAATAAGATTGACTCAGATGACACTCCCGCTTCATCAGGCTAATTGCCCTTTCTCACAACTACACCACAGAGGGATTTGTCAGAACCCACGGGACATCAAAGATGAGCATTGTCTGCTCATCTCTATATCCCCTGTCTCTTTAACATCCCTTCTTATAAAAAAAAAAACACTGGTCTGTCCTAATTTACTTGGCCTCATCCAGAGTAGCTCTTCCATATTACCGCAACCTAAACTGCTTGAATGTCATGAGGCGAGCCAACGAGGCCTGGAGGGAGAAAATATTCTGCGACAGCTTCTCTCCCCTGAGCCCTTATTGTTCTTCCAACAGCACCATTGGCTGAGAATGGAACATTTGTGTGATTAAAGGGATTTTGGTGGTGCGCTGTGTCATGTTCCTGTAATCTCCCAGATGATGGATTAGGGGTCTGCCTTGTCATACTCTGCTAATCTGGCCCAAGTGACGTCTCAGCGTGAGTCCCAGTTGCCTTGACACCCACTCTGCCTTCTCAGGGGGCCTCTGCTGCCCAGAAGGAGCAGCAGCCACAATTTGACCCAGTCAGACAGATTCCTGCTTACAATGGCATCATATGAGCAGCTTATAGACAGTGAATGCTGGCACTTATCTCTCTGCATTCCTAAACTATAACCATAATAGAGTGATTGTTAAATATTCGTGGGTTTTCCTCTTGTATTTGATCTACTGTATATACTGTATCACTTTTCTGAGAGATTAGAATAAAAAAAGAGGGGTGGGGATAACTTGAGCGAGAGAATTATTCATTCAGAGTATTTTTAAACCCGAGGGACCGTCACACTTGCCATCTGTCATAATGCACAGTTTCTTACCTGACACCAGTGATTTGGCTGGGTTGTCTCACAGGATTTTGAATATGATAAAGCGGAATGATATTGAAATTAATAAGGTGAAATAGACAGATGTGAGCCTTGGCCTTTTGCTTTTTAAGTGGCTGTCATCACTTTTTGACAGGCTTCATAATGAGAAAGAAAGAGAATTGAGGGAGCGATAGAGAGAGATCGAGAAGGGACAGCAGAGGGGGGACGAGGCAAGAGAATAGCTTTCCACTACTGCCACCCCTAACAATAGCCCTGTCATCTCCCTCCAAAGAGCAGATGCCCAGGTTCCCAGTGGCATCTCCAGAGAGAATGTCAGGGGAGAAATAAATCTCCCAGCCAATTTATGTGAGGAAGGTGAACTTTTTACTAGCTTTCCATGGTAAAAGCATGAAGGGAAAATCACTGACAGCTCAGAGTGGAGATTTTCTTTCTTCTCTCCGAGTTGACATGGCATTTTTATTCATTGGACCTCCAGAATGCACTCTTGTGCATCGCGGGGGTGAAAGAGAGTCAAAAACAGTCCATGTCAAACTCCCTCGACAGCAGAGCAGTAAAAAGTGAGAAATGTTTCTTTTTACAAGAGTGCACAAAGCTGCTTTTTTTTTTAAAGGCTAGATCCCATTAGAAGCAAGCTGTAAATACTCATGCAAAGGGCTGAAAGAGCACATTGCATTACCTATTTGCTGAAGGAACGTTAGCCTTTACACAACTAGTTTCAGCCATTCAATCCATTTTCCATGTGATGTACATGTAATGTGGCATTTACCCCGAACAAGCAAAGTAACGAGAAACTCCTTTGGCAAACTGCAGCACACACAATTAGCTGTAATCATCTATTTATGTTGTTGTTGTTTTTTTCCTAGAATATGCATTAGGAAATGTGTCCAAACCTTTGACTGGTGCTGTAGCTCTAACTGCCTCGTTCATGTCTGCACTCTAAAAACACACAAGAGAAAAGCACTTGGGATTCAGTGCACGTGCAACATATTGATGTATCATTTCATGCCAAACAAAGCAGTTAATACCCTTGAAAAGAAGTGAAGAGAGGACCACGAATCCTGCACATGTAATTCACAGGATAAACGAGAAGAAGAGCTCAGAGATTTGTCGCGATCTGAGCCGTTACTCGTGAAATTTTCATAAGTCTGTTAGTTTGCACATTAGAAATTATGTGTTTAAAAAATAAGGAGATGTTTGAAAGCATGTCTGCAATAATAAGCAGGTGCGTATTTTCATAAGCATGAATTTGCATAGCTATACATTGAGGCAGTGAGTGTATTTAATTAATCCAAGCAGCATATTCACCTCCAGGCTCCATTGATGAAAGTAAAACATAATATAAAAGATGGACTTTGGAGATGTTCTTGGGTTTTATTCAGAAGTAGGAACAAACTGAAGCTGGTGAAAGTTTGAAGAAATCCCAAAGTTATGTATATCTTTTCTCAAACATCCTGCACAATTTTTAGGAAATGTGTGTGTGTGTGTGTGTGTGCTGGTATTTTAGTGTGTTCGTCTATGTTTCCTGTGGTTTAACCCGGGCTGACAGCCTTGTATTGTACCAGAGGGGTTCACACTACAGAGGTCAGCGACTGCTTTTACTTGTTCAGTGATGACGAGATTTTGCACTTAAGAGCACACCTCTCAGGTCTCACCGGGTGGTGCACTACATGACTATGTAGATTTAGCGAGAAATTTTAATGAGATAAATTTCCTTCTCATCTCCCTTGGTGGTGACTCAGTGGCAGTAAAGCTACAAGAGGAATGTGGGGAGGAGGTGGTGGTGGTGGTGGTGGGGGGGGGGGGGGTGTTGTGCCTAATTTCTTCTCCAACCCACCAACCTAAAATGTATAATAGCAACATTGGGTGAGTGCAAAATGCAAAATGTATTAGTTTCACAATAACAGCTCTAAAATTGTGAGATGCCTTTTTTTTTTACCTGTTCTTTTTTATTGCCCTGCGTCCATCTCACATGACTGTCAAGTGTCTGTATGTGAAAACAACACAGTTGACTTTTCTTTTATTCTCAGTGGAAAATACAGTTTTTTAGGTTTCAGCATTAACATGGGTTTTTATAACATTTCTAGCAAAAAATGTGCATTTTACTTTCTTAATCTCCAATTTGCAGAAACGGCATAATTGCATGTTTGAATCATTATCTTTGTGTTGTGTTGTGTAGTTATCTGAGCTGTTATGTTATTTGTATTATTTAATGTAAGTGTGATGTTGATGATGTCAGCTGTTTTGTGTTGTTTTCGCAGACAGAAACATGAAAGTCATGTAACGTGGACGCAGGTCAAGAGAAAATAATAGGCCATAAAAGACATAGGCATCTCACAATTTTACAACCATTATTGTGAAACTAATAAGTTTAGTTTGGTGGACCAACATAGTTATTACACATGTTGATGTGAGAATGGGTTAGGAGAACAGTAATAATATGCTTTGGTGTTTTTTCCCCTCAGGATTTAAATTCAAGCCTTTTTGGCCTTATTGCACAAGATAAAGTCAAGAGGACTCCAGGAAAATCATTCATCTCTGTGACACTAACAGAGTTCACATGAAAAGCTGGTGCAGAGGAGGTCTTATTCACATACATCCTCTTCCGTCTGTCCTGCTTGGTGGAGTCTCATCGCCCCTAGGGGAGTCTGCCCGCTAGCGTGGCATACACTTGGTGCAAGGATCTGCAGTGCCGGCTAGTTGTCGGGCAGAGTTCAAATCTATTTCTGTCTGTTGCGGTGCATTTTGGGGTGGCTCTTTCTCGGCAGGATGTCAGCAATAGCTATAAGGGTGTACAGGAATGAAATTGAAGCTGCCAAGGCACCACCAGAGAAGTCCACTCACTTTCTTTTTTAATGAGCCCGGCCTATAAACAGACACATCACCTGCACTGTCTTGGCATGAGGAAGCGCATTAGTATGTGCATAAAACATAAGGCACCAGTGAGATGTACAAATGGTATGCTGTCCCATCCAAGCTGGTGTTAGTATGTGCATATCATTCCTTCCCCAGCCAATATATTCAATGTATCGTATTCAAATGTATGTAAGTCCACTTTTTATAACTCCCTTACACCTTCTGAGACTGCCCCTGTGAAATTGGTTATGGGCTTTTGCTATCAGTTGTACATTATGGCAGCATATGTATGGTAAGACGGATGTTGTTTGGATGCCATAATATGGTTTATAGTGTGTGTCCAGGGGAGAGGCTTATTCTCTCTCACTTTGTACTTTTCTCTTCCACAATACTGCAACCATGGAATTCACTGTCATTACCCTTTGAACAGAGGAGGTACATTATCGACGGAGAACATCAGATGTAGTACATTTTCTGTGCACTGCATGCCTACTTCTGCTTTCTCCAAAAAGTCCTCTCACCAACATGACAAAATATGTTGTTTGCTGGTGTCTTCCAAAGCAATCCATATAACTGTTTGCAAAAACAAAAATATAAACATTTTCTGATGTGCATTCTCCACTGGCCTTGTCCATTTCAGTCACTACAACTACTTGGTTAAGGTTAGGAGAAGATCATATTTAAAAGATAAATAGGCGCTCACACAAAGCAATACACATTGTGTGGCCAATCATTTTTGAAGTTTGTGTTCCAATTAGAATAGAATAGAATAGAATATATCCTTTATTGTCATTGTCACCAGTACAACAAAATGTTTAAAGTGCTCACCAGTCAGTGCATCATTCATAAGTAAAAAAAAAAAAAAAAAAAAAGTAAATTAAAAAAATAAAAGATAATCAATAAATACTATACATAAAAAGAGCCCAAGTATACCCACATGCCCACATAAGGTTACATCCTGTCATTGCACAGCCCTATTTCACAGTCAGTTGTAAATAGTATTAATTGATAATTAATTAGCAGCATTGAGTGTAGTAATCCCAACAGTGTTAAATATTTTGTTTTTGAGGTCATGTCCCTAAGCTAGTCAAGTTCTTCGACTCCAAACTAATTTTGTGTACAGGAGCACTGTCATGCTGGCACAGGAAACAGCCGTCCCCAAACTTTTCCCATAAATGTGTATGCACCCCATTGCTTAAAATACCACGGTATGCTTTAGCATTAAGATTTTCTTTAATTGGACGTTAGCTCAAACTAAAAAAAGAAAGAAAAGAAAGCCTTAAAGAAACAATATAATATATGTGGTTTCTAATTTGGAAGAACAAAACCTGTACTGCAGGTCCTTTGCTTGCTCCCTTGCTCTCTTCTGTATTTGCACAATGCTGCACTCATGGAATTCACAGTCAATATCCATTGAAAACTGGAGGAACATTATAGACTAAGCACATTAGACAAAGCAAATTTGCTGTGCACCACATGTCCAGTTCTGCTTTCTTCAGCTCACTATTTTAATAATGGTTTCATTTGGAATTACATTTGGCTCGATGTCACATCCCAAATTACAGTGCAATTTGTTCTGATTCAAAGTGTATTTTTTGTTTGACTGTGACATGTAGACCATATTAGAAAGGCATTGGTTTTTGTCTGGGGTGTGTGTGTGGAGTGTGCTACCATTAAACAGTTTGTGAATCTATGGACGCACACGTCTATGTGACTTTTCTTTTCCTAGCCTCCATGCGTGCGTGTCCGCATGTGTGTGTACATGTGTAAATGTGCGTGTCCATTATGAGGCCGAGATCTCCTCTGGACATGCCAGGGGGCAGCTCGGGTGATAGGATACACTGCCGCTGTCGGCCATCCTTCTAAGATAATGTCATAATGGGGGGGACAGCTGGCAGCTTCATTTCCTGTCGGCGCAAATTTTCTACTACATCAATAATGAGGGCCACAGCCCAGCTATGAGCGCTACAGCTCAGTAGGCGCATGACTGTATTCTCATGTGTCCTCTCGGTTCTCTTTCCTTTCTCCTTCGCTCTCTTTCCCCTCATTTCCCTCTTTTTATCTCTCCCAATTTATCTTTATTCTCTCATTCACTTTTTTTCCCCTCACCATCTCCATACTCATTTATACGTATTACTCCGCATATCAATCTTTTCCTCCTTCACAAATCTGTTTGTCCTCATTTTTATTCATATTTCCAGATGCCTTTACATGCTAAATGAAGCGTAAAAGCAAGTGAGGTTTACTGTATCTTAAAACCTGGATAACGTTCTGTTGACATCAGAATGGATTTTAAGGACTCCTTGGGTACATTTTTAATAAATATATTGTTATTATTAGGGTATATACTGTACACAAATCTCCCATTTCCCCACAGATAATGTTTTTATGCAGCTGGAAATAACTTTTTTAGCCATCATTAAAGTAGACAATACAACTCAAATTAAGATAATTACTAAGAATACTAATAAGCCATTAAGACAAATGAACCACTTTTGTTTGAATTTAAATGTGGTTGTATCTTTCTATCTTCTTCTGTCATCTTGCTTTTATAATATATCAATTTTGCTCAATTTTCTATAGTCTTGTAATATACACCAATCAGCCGAAATATTAAAATCAGCTGCCTAGTATTTTGTAGGTCCCCCTCCTGCCATCAAAACAGCTCTGACCCATCAATGGCTTGCCTTCCGAAAGGCCTCTGAAGGTGTCCTCTGCTATCTAGCACCAAGAAATTAGCGGCAGATCCTTTAAGTCCTGTAAGTTGCTAGGTGGGGTCTCCATGGATCTGACTTGTTTTTTCCAGCACATCCAACAGATACTGAATCAGATTGAGATATGGGTCATTTGGAGGCCAAGACAATATCTTGAACTCTTTGCCACATTCCTCAAACCATTCCTAAACAATTGTGTAGTGCGGCATGGAGCATTGTCCTACTGAAAGAGGCAACTGCCATCAAGAAATACCATTGCCATGAAGGGGTGTACTTGTTCTGAAACAAAGTTTAGTTAAGTGGTATGTGTCAAAGTAACATCCACATGAATGCCAGAACCCAAGGTCTCCCAGCAGAATATTGCTCACACACTCACTCAGCCGTCCAAAAGATCTAAAAGAAATTGTGCTTTATCAGACAAGTCCCCTTCTTACATTATTCCATTGTCCATTTCCAATTGCCCATTTTTTTCTTTTGGACGTGTTAAGTATGGGCACTCTGACTGGTCTATGGCTACGCAACCCCACATGCAGCAAGCTGAACTCCATTGTGTTCTCACATCTGTCTACCATAGCCAGCATTAACTTGTTCAGTACTTTGACATATATTTCTTCTGTGGGATTAGACCAGATGGGCTAGCCTTCACTCCCCATCAATGAGCCTTGGGCACCCATGTCCTGCTGCAGGTTTACTGTTTGTCCTTCCATGGACCCCTTTTGTTAGGTACTAACCACTGCATATCGGCAAGACCTCATAAGACCTGCCAGTTTGGGGATGCTCTGACCCTGTCATCTAGTCATGACAATTTGGCCCTTGTCAAAGTCTCTCAGATCCTTGCGCTTGTCCATTTCTCCTGCTTCCAACATGTCAAATTCAAGAACTGATTGTTCACCTGCTGCCTAATATATCCCACCCATTGACAGTTGCCATTTTAACGATATCATCAATGTTATTCACTTTGCTCATCAGTGGTTTTAATGTTTTTGCTGATCGGTGTATGAACTGCATGATAAAATACCAATAACTTTCTAAGGTATAACAAACTAGAGTCCTGCTCTCAGAGTGTTTGCTTTGTATAAATATAGGTTATGGAAATGACAGGGAAGTAAAACCTGGAGAGTGGACGAATGTGACTGTTGACATGTTGTGGAGCATCAGGGACCATTGGGTGGCATGACAGTGTGACACTTAAATGCAGTTTAGGATTTCATGAAGACACCTCTAAGCTCAGTGATATGTCATGGTAGCTGTCTTTCAAATAGTGGGAGTAAAATGCAGCAAGAAATCTGAGTACAGTGACTGTTTTTACTAGGGATCTCCAAGCATCACAGTCAAAAAAGTTATAATGAAATGTTCAGTGATACATTCTTGATTTTGTAGTCTAGTTTTTACATATTTTATTGACCATGGATGCCTTTTACATTAGCAATTGTTTAGTTATTAATCAGTTTACCAAACAAAAAAAATAAGATGAAAAAGGTTATGTCAATTATATGTGATTGTTGCTGTTACAATTTCCTCTTCAATTTTCCTTGGAAGATGTTATCTCTGTGTAACCTTCCAGCTTAAAGCTTCATGTTTAAAAATGAACTCTGACACAGAGAGACGTGAACATGATAACAGTCAGATCCTCCATTATGCATCAATCAGCACAGGGCTGCCCTCCCCTCCGCTCTGGTAATGAATTTTAAAGTGCGTTATTGGCTTTAGATGCTGCACTCCAATTTAATGTTAGAAACATGCAGGTCCCTGTCATTAGTAGATCTTGCACACCTTTTATTTCACCTTTTGTTCAGGCAGAGCTGATGCACTACATAATCATGACACGTTGTTATGGCTTACTGTGCAATGTCATTTATCTGAACTCTAGATATCCCGACTGACTACACAACTAAAATAACACATCAGTAGGTCATGATAATAAGTGATAATCCCAAACTGTAAGGCATTATGTAGTCATTGTCAAAAATTAGTTCTATGGTAAGATGCTTCTTCCTTCTTACTACAGTAATTTCATCAGTATGGTCATTGCTTTTAGTCATGGCTCTAGAGAAGGCTCTTTGGTCTAGACTGAAATATCTCATCATCTATCTGATGGATTGCCATGAGATTTTGCACACCTGTAGCACCACCAGAATGTGGACATTTATGTATTTTTACTGGCATGTCTTTACAGCAAAAAGGATATATTGCTATGGAATTAATTTCAAATATCCATGGTGCCTTATTGCTTTGTTTTTATCCTGACCTTTCCTAAAGCGCCAACCAGCAGGTCAGTTACCCTGATAAACATCTCAACATCTACTTGTATCCATACATTAATGGTTCCCAAGCAATTCATTTTTTTGACTTTAGTGATCCCCTCACTATCCTTAAATCCATCAACAAGTGCCACTAATGATTTTGATGAAATCTCAGCAACTGATGGATTACCATAAAATGTGGCTTTTACAACTCTGGCTTAGTTCTTTTATTGAGATATTTGGTTTTAGTCTTTGTATTAATAGTGATTCACTCCTTTTTAGTGACTTATTGTTGTTTTATATTCTGTAATAATCTTTGAACTTTTTCACCTTGATAAAGCACTGTGTAACTTCTAAAAAGCACTTTATTCAAATAAAGGTCAGTGATAATTACAGTTAGTCTCTTTTAGCAAGGTTGTTATCACCACTTTGGTTTAGTACTAGCACATAGTAACAACCTGGCAGAATGTGTGTTTTTTAATTAACAATACAGCAGCTGTGTTGCCGTTGCAGATTGCATGGTCATTTAAGAACACAGTGCAGAGCAGAAGGAGGTAGGGGAAGCCAAAACCTGCTAGAACTAATGGTGAAATGATCAAGAGTCAAACATCAGTTGAGTTAGATTATAGTTGGGCTCCCAATATGTTTGGCTGATGTTGTTCTTTCATTAATTAATTGTTTAATTGTTATTGGGCAATCACGTGATCCACTGCTGCTATCAAAGAGATTATTCCCTATCAAGAAAACCGGCAGTGTCAATTTATTGAGTTACTTAATTCAATTTACTTTATTGTTTGGAAATTGTTATTCAGTTCAGTTCAGTAAGTTGTTTTTTCATATTTAATTAGTATTAGTATTTATTTAGCTTACATTTTAGCATGATGACAACTTTTCATTGTCATTTTTCAGAATTCTTGGCATTTTATCATTATTTTATGTGTAATGTATTTATCATTTTCCTTTGGAGCTTGACAAGATGAAAAAAAAGGCCGGAAACCAACAGATAGCTATATGCTTTTTACATTTTCACATTTTAATGACAGCTACTTCTTATTGTGTATGATTATCCTCATCCTTCACATAAAAAAGCCATACAGAACAAAGTCTCATCAAGATCAGACAGCTCAATTTGTTTCAAAGTCTGTTCTTTTAACAGTCTAATGCTGATTGTAGAAGTTCTCATCTGAACTGCCTCTCTTAGCAAAACACAAAACCAAATCATTCTGCTAATATGAAAACCTGATGTTCATTTAAATAACTTGCTATGCATAAGGAGTATAATAATGACAACTACTCCAGGGTGCCACATTATGTGATTTCAAACAGCATTTCACAGCCACAAATGAGACAAATCATCTGAATTAGATGGCAGTAAAAAAACCCTTAACAATGTTGCATATGTTTGTAAAACATATTGCTTTTTTCATTTATTTTAGGAGAATGTGCTCTTTCCAGCAACTCTGCCATCAAAGTAAATACATTTAAAAAGGAAAAAAAAACAGTAAGTGGTAGCTGATTTTCCCTATCAAGGTGAAATGTGTCCCACTTTAGTGATTTCCAAAAGTGCAGTAATAATCCATTGTACCTGTGATGGCAGGGAAGTGAAATACAGAGCCTTTATCGAGTTGACTTTGCATCAGAAACTTTGAAGAACTTTTTCGATATGTGTCTGGAAGAATCACCATGGAAACGGTCGTCTTAATGCCCAGGACATGACCACGCAATCAGACCACTTAGCAAGCAAGTCAGAGGAAGGTGATTCTTGGCTCCCTCTCCTCCCAGTAATTCGGTTACCACTAGGCTGTCATTTAGCCCAGGCAGACTGACATGACTTTAAAAGTAAGGAGGAAACTGCAATTACCCTGGGAGAACTTCAGTAAAAAAAAAAGGCTAGAGCCAACAGCCTGCTTTCATGTCTACACTAACACACAGGAAATGAAGGAATGGCTCCATGTTACACATCAGTGAGGCTGAAGAAAAAGTGTCCTCAGTCTTTTGTTTCCTTTTTTTTTCTTCTCCGCCTACACAAAGTGCTGCATTTTGAGGCTTTTAGATGTGATAAGACTCTTGTACCATCATCACTACGCTAGCAATGTCATGTACATTGGTGTGCTACACATCAAATACAGCCAGTATCTGGCATTTGATAAGGAGCTGATTCAAACACAGTGATATGTCTACTCGTATAGACATTAATCTGACGTATGCTGTCCAACTGATGATATTTCTTGAAGGAGATTTCCCCTTTGGAGCTTTCATATCACAGAATGGACCTTAATCAATTTGTAACTTTTTACTCTGTACCACTTTAATCTGTATTTTATAGATTAATGTTTATGCATATGTGCAAGTATCATACATGCTTGAATCAGCATAACGTACTAGTGTTTAATGCATTTGATGAGGACAAACCTCTTGGAATTGACTCTAAATCCCAGAAAAAAGACCAATCCTATAACTTCAAATCGTGCTTCATAAGATTCAGCTTATTTCATTATCAAAAGTAATAAAATAATGTATGTGCTATGTCTGTTTGTGCTTACAGTGCAAACAGGAACATTTAATACATAATTATTTTCCATGGTACAGATTTACTCAGATGTGAATGTGAGTAAACACAAACTAAAATCTATTAATTGATTTTCTTTGTTTTTTTAAAGGGGCTCAAGCACTGCTCAATAACTCTATTGCAATTTGACACTGTTTATTTACAACATACGAGCATGAGGGGAATGTAGAAGCCCAAAACAGATTCATCTCAAATGGAAATAATAAAAAGAAAGGCAGTAGGAGTTCCCACTAACATGTAGCACTGACATTGTATATTGAAATTGTATGGAAATTTAAGGGGAAAAAAGATTTTATTGTGGAAATTGTTTTCATTTCAAAGTAGCTAAAAAAAATGCAGCTATACAGTGAATGTAGAGAATATGCTATGTGCCTATAAAGGAAGTAACAACTGAGGAAAAAATAAGATATTTATAGTGTTAATGATAATCCAGCATTTTCATCAGCCAAATACATTCATTGTGTGTTAACTTGCACTAGAAATTGAAACTAGGACGGAAACAAGAACAGACATGACACTAAAATCAAATTACCCTCAAATCAACCCCTACTGCTGCAACAACATGGATGGAAAAACACTGCTGGAGGTATTGTTTTCATTTATTTTAGGCCTACTGTTTGTGTTACAGTTTCTGCTTGTAAAAGTTATGTGATCTGAAATACATGCAATATGCTTTCACATCCTCTTGCATGGTGACACAACGACCAGTCCAGATACCCGCCACTTGCAAAGGTTTCCAGAAAATACATGGCAGTATTCACCACCAAGCACTGCATCTGAGTGGGTGTTCAGTGCAGTGGGGAATATCATCATTCCATTGAAAGCATCTCTCAAACTCAGCAGGGTTAATATGCTGGTTTTTCTTGTGAGGAATACCAAGTGGCAATAGGAGGAGTCACTTCAACCGCCCTGCGAGAGAGCAGGGGAGAAAGTCGGCTATACTAAAGCAGAAATATTATTATTTCATTTTTATTATTTTTTCTTTTTTTTATCCAAGCATTTGCAGAAACAGATGTGTGCTTCAGAATTTTTATTCATATTATTCAACTTTGCAATGCATGCAAAAAAGTGACCTTACATTCATTTAAAAGCTCTGGTCAAGGCATTTGAATGAATGAGAAATTAAAAGTGGACATGACTTTAAATTTAATTTATTAGACCATGTATTATTATTATTTATTTATTAGTTTTTTGTTTAAACATGTGGCCAATATCAAGAAATTGCTGCAACAAATGTAGTCTTCTTAATTTAATTCTTAACTCTGCAGTGCAAAGCCTTAGTAAATGTCTAATGGCCAATCGGCTGTTTCTGTTCTTAATTGCACATTTAGTTTCATGAACAATTTGTTCTTTGTTCTTGCAGGCATGTTACTGTCAATAACCAGTGTTCAGTAGCCTATGTTTTCTGTTTCAATAATGTACGACATGACTGCTGAATGGAGACCAATATTCCTGCTGCAAAGTCGCCTTTTAATGACAATAATGGAATAAAGAAAATCATTTAGAATATAGAAGCCGTAAAGAATAGATTACTGCAGGAATAAATGCATTTGAAAAGTTTATTTAGAAACCAATTATTTCATAACATCTGAGGTCTAAATTATTATTTGTATTTATTTATTGGCAGTTACCTCTGGCAGGTTTGAGTGGCGTGGTTAATTTGTGCAGAATGGAAAAAAATCAGTACAGCAGCTCTAAATAACACTCTGCTAAAAGTCTTACAGGGTCTAAGCAGAGTACATAAAGCTAGGTATTAGTATTCTTCTACAGTATGATCCTGCCTTAAAACAGATGTGGCTGTATTAATGAATTTCTGTATTTCTCTAATATCCATAAATATAAGAATTTGTCTGTGGTGGCATTGCAAAAATATAGCTGAGTCTACTGAGGACACGAAATTTTGTCACCTCTCACCGCCCATGGTCCATTACGAGGGCTGCTCTCACAGATCTGTACTGCACTATAATGTGTGGAATGTTTGATTTGGTAGTCAGAGCAGAGCAGGCCAGTTATTTTACATCTGTCAGCTTTAAATTATGTTGAAGCACATGCCAGGATACAAGTCTAGCTTGCCTGTTTGTGCTTAGTTTGTCTGTGTGTTTAGTAGAGACTTCTGCCAATCACTGAAATGTAATTTTCAGTAGAACTAAAGTAAAATATTATGGATTTAGGTCACACAAGGGAATGCAACACCATAAAATGTACCAGAAATGACACAGCAAAATATATGAATACACCATATATATCAATCTATTTCAGAAATGTAAGCATCCTCACCACATATGTGCATTGGAGGGTTCGATTATCCACATCAAACTTGCAGAAGTTGCAACATGGACCAAGATTAGCTCCAAACTAGTTGTGATCTTGATCTCATACTTAGGGTGAGCCACAGAGAAACTTTCCACTTCCAGCAGATGAACAATGTCAAACTCTGCTCATCCATCATTTTACACAATAAAGCTAAAGCATCCAAATAAAATAAAAACAATAAAAAATACTCTTGAGCAGAGGGGGACTTTAAAAGTTGAAAGGCAGGATATCCGCTCAGTTTCGCTGAATGAGCGATTGATTGTCATATATGCAAAGACAGCAAAAATCCATCACTTGTGCGCTGGCAAGCTGACTGCCACTATAAGCCAGATGGACTCTGGAGTGCTAGTTTGAACTGACACTTGGCTCGGAACATTGCAGTAAAATGCCTACAAGCTACAGCTCAACCCTTTGTTGTTTCCAAGTGCAAAAGTTATTTCTAAAGACTTGACATCTAAAGTATCTTTACTCGAGTCACTCGTATATGTTTGATGCCTCTGCAATCTGTTCATTAGTCAGCTCATCACCAAAGGACTACTTTGTCAGGTATTGTATATCTTGCAATTATCCGTGCACTGAGAAAATTAAATTGTGATGAACAGTTTACCTCCATTTGAAACATTAACATTACTGTCAATTTGAGACTTTGCCAAAATGTGTTGCTTTTGGTAATTGTGTTGGAGGTTTGAGATGAATCCCAATAAAGCTGCTGCAGAACTTTATATTACCCCTTAATTTGAAACCTTTAAATAGAGTAGTGATGTCAAACAAAATGATTTGAAATGTAACTTAAAACCTTCAGCACATTATGCAGCTGCTTCACATTAAGTCATTTTTCTGCACTGGGAAGTTTGCACTGTAAAGCAGCTACAGGCAGTTTGATTTCAGAGACTAACCTCCCTAAAAAATATATTACAGCATTATAGTAGTTTCAGCAAACCACCCCACTCCCCCAACAACATGACATATCACATCCAAAGCCCCCTACTACCCATTAAAGCCCTGGGAGAAAAAACTGAGGTGATGTGACATTGTTACAGAGCCACATAGGGAAGAGATCAGGGTAGATGGAAATGAAAGAGACAACAAAATGTCTCATAAATTACTTTAACACGAAAGGCTGCTGTTTGTTTCCCATTCTCCAAAGGTCAGGAAATGTTGGCGTCTTTTAACCATGACCAACATCATAGAACATATAGCATAGATCGATCACATGTCAATCTGAGAATGGCAATGTCTGTGGTTCAGCTGGTCAGTCGGGCGATTGGTTTACCGCTGTAGTGAATTGGAATATCTCTACAGTGTGATGAAATTCCATTGTATATGGTGCATACTGTATAGTTATGATTCCGAGATGATGAATCCTAATTATGTTGGTTGATCCCCTGACTTTTCCCCTAGTACTATTACCAGGTTTACTCCAGTGGTTTTGAGTGAAATGTTTCAATAACAATTGGATAGTTTGCCATGACATTTGGCACATATATTAATGTTGCACTCACAATGAATTTTAATTAAGGTTATCACTTAACTCTTCAGATCCATTATCATGTCAAATTGTTGTTTGTCTAATACTGTGGTATAGTGGAGTAAAGGTTAGGGGTTAAGGTTAGGGTTGGGTTAGGATACTGTGGTATAGTGGAGTTGTAAAAAAAGAAAAAGAAAAAAAGAAACATAAATAACACAGAAAAACTCAAGGGACAACAGAGCTAATATGGAAAGGAAAAATGTGCCATTACATTTGGTTTATGACTTGAGAATCTCAAGACAATCCCACTGTTCTCAATCAAATGATAGCATGCTAACACTCAAAACTAAGATGGTGAACACTGTAAACGATACACCTGCTTGTATCACTATTAGCATTTTAACATTCTGATAATAGCATTTAGCTTGAAACACTGCTATTATAGCTAGAGTAATTATAGCCTAACAGAGCTAATGTATACTATTACTCTTGTTCTAAATTAATGTATTTATTTGTCAGTTATCAAAATATGTGTTAGGCAGGGAGAAAAAAAAAAACAATGCTAGGCTTTTCACCCAATCAATATCACCTTGATTTCCAGTTTAATGGCTTGTGATGTGACAAGCTGTTTGATTCCTAAAATAAGTTGAGAATTAAGTTAAAATTAACTTCTAACAACTGGATTGGCTTTAATCAGTTTTGATTTGAGGAAAAGAGACAGATGAAGGTGACGACCATGATGATCATATACTTTAGCCTTTAAATCTTTGTATAGTCGTAGATTTTACTGTGTCTCCGGTTCATTTGCGCAAACCCGAACTTTACAAGAGAAAGGGCAAGGTGACAGAGGCAGTTGAGTGAACGAGAGAAATGAGATGAGCTAAGAGAATAACTCTGTTGCACAGGAGTGACAGTGAGTCTGACAGTGTATGGAAACATATTGCTGTAGGCTTGGACAGACTGCTCATCAAAGTGCACCAGGCTGGGATATTTTGCTGTTTTAAAATTCTGATCAGGTTTGGATCCCCTCCCTGGACGACCTTATTCTGGTTGTACAAACTGATCTGTTAACAGAAGAGCTCTGAAATCTTGCAGTGCCCCTGCCTAAAACTTAGGTGGTACAAGAGTCATTTTATGGTGTGGAAATGATGTGATGTGACGTGATGTGATGTAGGCCTAAGAAGACAATCACTCAAACTGTGAGTCTCAATAGTAGATATTTCTTCTACATTTTTTTTTCACATAGCACATGGTGTGACATCCATCCCTTCATTTTTCCATACATGCATTTTCAGAGTCATGAAGAGGCAGGCTGTTTTCCCAGCATGCATTGAGTAAAGGGCAAGAAGTTAATGACGAACAGATTCTTTCATTTGGTCAAAACGTGTGAATCCTCATTTTGAGCATTATTAGTTGTTAGCTTCAGTCTTTCAAAAACACATACACTGTATGTACATTTGCTCTCAGTTTGTTAAAGATTTGTTTGTATTTTTTATTTTTTTTTAATTGTTAGTCGAGTAGTGTTCATATTATTGTGTAGAACTCTTCAAAACAACATTATATAATGTTTTTCGCTTGTTGTTGTGTTCCATTACTCACTGTGTGTTTGCATGTGAGTTTATTGTGTGTGTGTGTGTGTGTGTGCGTGCGCGTGCATGTGTTTGTGTCTTCACATGTGCAGTAGGTGTGTGTACGCAGGTTTGCGTTTATGGATGATGCCATAATTCTGTGTTTATGAGGAGGGGAATATGTGGGTGGATCATTAGGGGTAGGGGGGAGGGAGCGCCGATAGGGGTGCTGCAGTAATTTTACTAAAGGCAATTTGAATATTGTTGCTTCATTACAATAGCAATCACCAAGACCCACCTGATGAAATATTTATCAGGGATTTGAGGATTCGGGGGTTTTTAATTACCATTTGCTAAACAGGCATCTCACAAGGTTTACTATGGTGCCATCAGTCCTGTCATTCAGTGTTTGCTCGTCTCTGCTTACAGCGACATGTTTTGCTGTTTTCAGTGTGCATTACGAGTAGAAGAACATGGTAAACTAACAAAGGAAACTTATTGGTTTTTGTTCTCATTAAAATGCTAGGCTGTCTTCATAACAAAAAGCTTGTTTTTCAGTAGTTGACTATAATGTATCACAGTGCAACAGGCCAATACATAAAACAAGTCAGATTAAGTCCTATTTGGTATTATGAGTTTTTGACTCAGATAAGTAATAACTTCACAAAAGAAACTTGAAGAATAGCAACACAGTAAGGATATGTCCTCTAGGAAAGACATACATACAGCAGGTCTACAGTGAGTAGGCAGAAGTAGCAGTAATATAATTACAGTGTAGAGTCACATAATTACAATGCACAAACAAGAACTTCAAGGTAGCAGGTATGAAGTATGATCAGCTAGGTCACATTGGAGAATAAGACAGAAATGGTTAGAAGTGAAGGTGTTAAAATTGTTTCAAATGGTTGGTGGGATAATTAACAGTATTTAGGTGATAAGATAATGCAGTACATTGAATTGAAATAAAATGTTGATAAAGCCTATAGATGGATGGACAGACGCATAGAGAGACACCGAAGGCTTTAAAGTCTCAACTAGGGAATTACATGTCTTGTATCAAAGTAAATGGAGAGGGGTGAAACAGGAACCAGACTACACTTCTTGTCAAACAATGGAAAGGTGATCAAAGAGGTTATTTGTGAGAAAGTCTCTGGATTCCTGATGACTAGCTTTCTTACCTTCATGGAGTTTAGTTCTGTTTGCACTGCGTCTTATTGAAATTCAGACTGCAGATGTTCTAGCCTCAAAGGAACTGTCTGGTCAAGGTTTCTCAGTGAAAAGGTTTTCTCTTGAGGGATTTGCTCTCCTACGAGTGTATGCAAAACTGTCCCCTCAGGGACTGCCTGCAACGACCTGGATTTTCCCGCGATTACTTAAGCCCTATGGCTAATTACCTTTTGAGATGAAAACATACGCCTCCTCATTAATTCAACACTCAACAATCTATCATAATTACTGCCAAATAAGTTGTTGTTATCGCTTTAATTTAAATTAGTGGCTGTGATTCTGCCTCAAATGGATTTACACGCACGTCGGTGCACATACTTGTGTAAAAGAAAATCAGTCAAAATACACTATGTGTTTTTGCTCTCTATTGAATTTTCAATGTGTTTAAAAAAAAAAAAATGCTTTATATATCACAGAAATCAATTGTGTAAGTTTTGCAAATTGGATGCAAGATATTAACTTGTAAATATGTGTTTTTCAGTGTTTTATGGCATTACATTTCTAAAGTTGACTGACAAAGTCATTTTATTGTACAAGCCAGGGACTGTCATCCTACCCAATATCTGTCAGTGTAGGATGAGCTCACCTTTTCCTCCATTTCTTTTTTTTTACTGACATAAATTCTTCATACAAGGGCATCTGGCAGCCGCATACAAGTTATCATTATGAATAAATTATTGCTCCTCTCTCCTTTGCTCTCAAATTTTCTCCCCAATCAAATAAGCTACCTACCATTCGCTCAAAGTTGCTGCCTCACTCCTGTAAGCCTTCCCACTAATGCAATTGAGGAGTGAGTGTGGCGTAGCCTTTTGCCAAGCTAAAATGAAAACAAACTGGCATTTCACACGTCACCCAGACAGATATTGTGGAAATTTAAGAAGCTGAAACTGTGGTGAATTATTAAAAAAGTTAAGGAGGAAAAAATGAAAAAAAATCCAAAAAAAACACAACCTTCCTGACCTTATCGCAACATTTAAAACAATCAGACAAGGTTAAAAAAAATCTGGCAAGAGCCAAGAGAGAAAAGGAGAAAATTATTAACCATGAAGGCCACATGCTGCTTTTAGATGCTTTCCGTTGTTTGTTTGCTTAAGTAAGCTTTGTTAAAAGACCATCTGTGTCCGAATGCTGTTGAGGCGTTGCGTGGTGAGCCAGGCTGGGGAGCAGATACGGAGAAGGTCTGCATATCAGTCCTGGCTGTTGCCCAGCTCCCTTTGACATGTCTTATTAGTCAGGTCTTTAAAAGCCTCGGCCTCCCTTCCCAGGCACACACTCCTCCCCAATATCCCTGATTAAAGTGCGACTGACGCTCCCAGTGTAGAGCCAAGTTGGCCACACAGCGTTTATGTTGGGTCATGCTCATTACTCAGACACAGTGCCAGTGCCGCCACGACTGGAAGCAGCACATAATGCAAGACATCGGCAGCCAAGAGATTTGGGAACTTTTGAATTCATTAAGGGACAGCAGAAATGAAACTACAAATTGTTCTCCTTTGACACAACCTGTCATTTTGCCTCTTTAATATGCATTTGGGCACTCGGCAATGGGTGCAGGAGATTTACTGTATAAGCAGAGCTGGAGGCAATTGAAATTTGTTTGTTAAGCCATGAAATAACATCAGCGTGCTCTGACTTTGATCATTTGCATGTATATAGATAACATAAAAATATAAAGTCAATGCTGTTTAGCTACACACTGGCCTGTTTTAGGGTTAAGTTATATTACACCAACCAGATTTAATGTCAGTGATGAGAGTTATTGTGGTTGAACCATGATCCCCTTGGGTATTAGCCTAGTAATTGCTTTGGTATTATTAACTAATACATAAAAAATGGTAATTTGAATAATCATTTAGTTATTATGGTGTTAAATCTTCATTCTGATTGTCATATCCAATCTGAACTTTTGCTAAAATGAATTGTCGAGTAATTTAGTTCATCAATAGGTCAATGGACAGAAAATTAAATGCAATTATTAGAATCAATTAATCCATCTGACAAGGACAAATTCCAGAGGTTAACTGTTTGTCATCACTGTAAATTGAAAAAAATTGGGTTTTGGACTGTTGGTTGGATAAAAGAAGCTATTTAAAGTTGTCATCATGGATTGCAATAAATCTCAAAGGCCATTTTTCTTCAGTTTTCTGACATGTTATAGAGTAAATGAATAATCATTGCATCAAAAATATAATTAACAGAGATAATAATGGTTATTTGCAGCCCTAATTGAGACTGAGTGAAGTGAGCCAACGTGAGACCTGAAACAAACAAGTAACAATTGTGAGCTCATACTGTACACTGTAAGCTTTCTGTCTCGTTTCCATTGTTTCCCAGATTCTCAGCTCCCACCTTCATTAGTGGTGGTAATTGTGTATAGTGCTGGATGTGTGTTTGTGTGTGTGTATGTGTGTGACTGTGTGAAAGCAAACCGGGCAGAGAAACGTGTTGAGCATTGAGTAACATTTCATGGCCCATTTGCTGTGGTCTGCAGAAGCTCCTTTACTGTACGTACCGTCGAGTGGGAGGAGGTTGTGATGAGCCGACGGTGGGCACTCATCGGTGCGTGAAGGGGGCCTCGATCCTGCTCTCTCCTTCTCTGTCTTTCCCCAGTTTTTTTCTTTTTCTTTTGTACTTTTTTTTCACTCCTTTCCTGTAAACCAGCTTCATGTGTGGAGTTGTGTATGTATTTGTTAGTGTGTCTATGTGTGTTGTTTCACAGACCTGTAATCAAGAGTCACTGCACATAAAGGGACCTACAGTCATTAAGGAATTAGTGGGAGGCTAACGGCTTGTTTAGAGAATCAATTAGTTTAAAATGTGGACATGTGGCCACATTTTCACACACAGCTCTGCGAGGGAATGTCAAGGTTGTACATTGTGCCTCTGAAGTTAACTCGTCCTTTATGACTCTACGACTAGTACAGTCCTGGGATGTCTCTTTAATCACGGATTCTAGTCTCAAAGACACAGCGAAACGGCAGCTAGAGTATCTTTAGCTTCTGTTCACTGACATATTTAGGGCCCGAGCGGCGACTGCAAGTCGCCTGGCGAAAGCCCTATTGAAATTGTAATGTTTATTATTATTATTATTATTATTATTATTATTATTATTATTATTATTATTATTATTATTCTTCCGACATTTCGTGCCCCAATTTCGCCCCTTTCCCAAATGCGAAAATGCTTATACTTTTGCACGGACGTCCGGCCTCATCCGAAATTCGATATTTTTGGGTGGTCGCACATGGTCGACGCAGAATGGTGGAATAGCGCCCCCTACAAAGTCCAAAAATGCCCATAGGGAATTTTGCTAACTTTGTCCTATGCTCACAAAATTCGGTACACATATGTATTATACCCACATATGCAAAAAAGCCTCTTGACCTCATGACCTCAACCCAACAGGAAGTCGGCCATTTTGGTTTTGATTTTTCCCGCCTAAAATTAACTCCTCCCACAGCGTTCGCCGATCAAGTTCAAATTAGGTACGCAACATCTCCAGACCTAGTTGAGCTTAAGTTGTGCTCTGCGCATCCGTAGGTCAAAGGGCGTGTCTGCCAGGGCTCAACTAACTTTGGCGTGCTCGCCATGTACATACGAGTGGCTCTCACGCCCACATACTTCATCCAATCAGCTTCAAACTTGCTGGACATGATGATGGCTCCGCCCTGAATGTCCCGATATATTAACTTCCCACGTAACTCATAGCGCCCCCCGGTGGTAACAGGAAGTTAACTAAGATTCATCAAAATTACATACTTTGCCCCATCAACTTCATTCAGAACCAGTTGGTGAAGCTACATTATGAAGACTGTGAAGCTACGAGTAATGGCGTCCGTGTGGCGACGCGGCGACCATCAATTCCTCGCCATGAAAATACGTTTGGCTTTTTGATGGCTTTATTGAACTCGTATCATCATGAAAATTGGTACACAGGTCCAGGGTGCCGACCTCAACGTCTCCATTCGCTCATAGGCGATCTCACTCGTGTCTCCCCCTAGTGGAAACAGGAAGTGCCATATTTTACATCATCATTGTGCGATTTCCACAAAACTTCACATGTGTAATCACTGTCCCACCCTGAACGCAACCGCTTGTGTTTTGTTACACTCTACTGCCCCCTGGTGGATGAACCATCAACCTCTCATAACTCCTTCATGCTTTGTCCAATTCATTCCAAACTTCACATGACTGATGAGTGGCTGCCCTGAACACACCAGACCACACCAGACCATATGTGTAACTGCCTGTGACTGCCCCCTAGTGGATGAACGAAACATTGCATTTTTGGCCTCCTTCCAGGTTTTTTCTCACTTTCTGCTTCACGCCACAGCCCCGCCATGCCTCAGGCCCCGCGGTGGCATGGGTGAGCGAGGGCCCGCCATCGCCGCTTGCGGCTTTAATTTTAGTTGAAATGCAATATGAAGGCAGGGTATCATTTCAGGAAAAAATTGTATTGAATCTTTCAGGGATTTGATTTGATCGCTTGGAAGTGGGCGTTATTTAGTGTGAGAGAGAGAGAGAGAGAGAGAGAGAGTCTCCAGAGTGCCACATAATTCCTCTGTTTAACTGTGCAGGACTTTTTACCTCCACCCACACTTGCATCACCTGTGCTGTTGTGTCAGGATGTGGAGGAGGAGGAAGAGTGATTCAATTCTAGCCACTTACATCAAAACTGTTTTGTGAAATGTAAATAGTTAAGAATTTTTGTCATGTTGACCCTAAAAAATACACTCCCTAAAAACCCACTGTGACCCTGCTGTTAAAAATATTCAAAATAGTCTTTTTTCCTCTTTTTTGAGCCATGTTTGTGGCATGGCACTATGGATAGCAATGTTGGTATGTTGGTTTGTCGGCCGGTTATGTTAATGTTTGTTGTTTTTAGTGTGATGTCTTGATAACTATTAGATGGATTGCCATGAAGTTTGGTACAGATACTCAAGAGGATGAATCCTTAAAAAATGGAGATCCCTTAATATTTTCTCCAGTGCCATAAAAGTATCACTTACACTTAGAAATATCACCACAACTACATGATGCATTGGCACTATTTTTTGTACAGTCATTCATGGTTTCCATACAATGAATTTTAATGACTTTGGTGAATGACTTTTCCTCCAGTTCTTCCATGAGGCTGACTTTAGTGGTTTAGGTGAAAAGTCTTAACTATTGGATAGATTGTCATGAAATGTTGGTACACACATTGATGGTCCTCTTCGGATGAACTGTAAAAACTTTGGTGCACCCCTTAAGTTTATCTCTTTTGCCCATCGGTAGATAAAAATGTCTTTCAAGTTTATGACTGAACATCTGCAAATCTAACAACATCCCCAACGGCATCAGCTATTTTTATTTGCTCATTAAACCTGCCAAACATCAATATGTTAGCATTTATATTGTGAATGTGTTAGCATTTAGCTCAAAGCAAAGCCTCACTAGCTCACTACCATGGCTGCAGACTTGTCTACTTGTCTGGTCTTGTTAACATATATTTGACATATGGGCCAATGACGTATAAGGATTTAGAACAACTCAATTGTAGAAAAATAAAAACAAGCATATCTAATGCAGTAGTTCAAACATTCAGAATGTTGTGTACCTGAAGCTCCATATTATACATTTGAAATTAAGTGATTTTAGTGGGTTTTTCAAGATTAATTGGCACTGGCCTTTAAAAAGAGTCATGTGGTGCGACCACGATTCATCTTGAAATAAATTAATTTACTTAACACGCTTCACATCTTTTTTTTACAAGTTTTCAGTAATATAAAGTGTTTGGAAACAAAGTATTTGCATTTTTTTTTAAATCTTTGTAAATGATGGTCTTTTATTTATATAAGACATTTCGAGATGAATCATGGTCGCACCAAATGACTTTTTTTTCAGGCCAGTGCCAATTAATCTTGAAACAACCCCACTAAAATCACTTTCAAATTATAATATGAATTGTCAGAATGTTTGAACTACTGCATTAGATATGCTTGTTTTTATTATTTAAAATTGAGTTGTTGAAAATCCTTATACGTCATTGACCCATATACCTACAGATAATGGAAGAAAATAATGCAGGAACATGGGTAAAGCACTTGCTAAAGATATTTTTACTTCAATGTGTCTTCAAAGTGGATGTTATAGCCAGAAAATGCTTATTTACCAGCACCTCCAGTCTTTTATGCCGGCTTCGATTATGTTAAGTACTGCAGATGTCAACACGTAGACAGATGTGAGCTACTACACACACATAAGTCTATTCCGCTGACACACAAAAAGACACACACACACATTAAACGTGCAGCTGGGAAGACCTCCTCTTGGGATGTGCTGTCTGAAAACAAACTGATGGTGTTTAGCATCACACACCCTCAGACACGTCCATGCACACCGCTCTGCTGAAAAGCTGACTGGTGGGCTCCGTGTCATTGATGCCCGCCCAGTAACAGCTGTGCTGACTTCCCCCGCAAAGCTAGAGCAGCATCACAAAACTCACCAACACATAGATGAACAGGCACACACACACACACACACAAACACTGTCTTGCTATTGCATACATAGAAGTACTGTTTGCTGAGGTGATGACACTTTAGTTGTTTCAATTAATGGAGGTTTTTAGCCTTAATTTGAATGGATTATAATTTCACATGTTCACATAAACTTTTGACAAGCGAGAGATGTCTATGTATACAGTGCATGGTCCCCCATATACATACTATGTACATATACATATTTGCACACCTTGCATATACTGTATGGTGTTAATTTTTTAAGATGGAATATATACTTTAAATGTCTGAAATTGTTCTATCATTCATTATAATATTTACTTTTATTTAGTTTTGCAGTTAATGTGTTTGAATATTTGAATTGTCAGTTGAGTTTGGCCTTTGCTATATTGTTCTATGTTTAAAAAATGTCTACTACCACCACCACCACATATGATAATAATGATAATAACAATAGTAACATTTTGTAAATGTTATATCCAGTCCAACAGAAACTTGTAATATTTGTGATATGTATATAAATTTAGACCCGTATATAAATCTAAGCAATATCATGGAATATAACCTGTCTTGTATGATGATGATGATGATGATGATGATGATGATGATGATGATGATGATGAAGATGAAGATACTTTACATATGTGAAGGAAAATCAACTAAATTAAGTTCAAACTAGATTCAAGTCAAGTTGGTGCCTTTAGAATTGGGAACCATGGTAACCATACTGACACAGTACTCTTACCTTTATTATATTAACATTATACACCATTACTTCTAAATGACACATCCAATCTCCGGTTATTAAGTGGGGAATGTATCACCATTGTTATTACAGTTATAAACTATTTCATTAAGGAATATCAATCATAAATGAAGACAAGGTAATAATGAGAGAATGATGCTGTGGTGGGTGGCCAAAGTATAATAAATGCAAATGCCAGAGTTCTCATGAAGCTGAGCATATTATACAGGGCACTGTGGGACAGGGTTAGGCCTATACCAAAATACTTTCAACACCATAAACACTGAACCTTTACCACAAATATACAGTCAGCTTTAAATATAGTCAGATCAAAATTAATGATGTTAATAAAGTATCTCTATAACTGTACAAAGAGGACAAGAGATATATGAACACGAGAAAAATAGCCCAAAATGACATAATATAGTATAAACATATACTGGAAAAAGGAAAATGCGATAATATTATTAAAATGTACGGGGGAAAAAATAATGTAATTTCTTTTTAAGTAATACTGTGAAAAAATAACTGTAAGGTACAATAACCAGTGATTCTCAACATAATTCACAGGCTTGCAGACATTTACAAAAGAAAACAACATTAATGAGAATATAAGAAAAGTAAAATCCTCTGCAACATTTTAGTGGGAGTCTGTTGCATCTCCTCTTCACTTTGTTATGCTTCTTTGTGCCACAATACGGTGAATTGAGAGGATCAAAGTGTTTGGCTGGGAAAGCGGCATACTTTTGAACTGTAATGTTCCTAAAGCCCAGGGAGGCATTAGCATTGTCTGCCTGTGGCACTGTTACTGCCTCCTTAGCTGCTCATAAAAGCGTGAATGCAAAAAAAAAGAAGAAAGAAACACAACTTCTGAGGGACACTGGAATACTGTAAAAAATGAATTTATGGGATTTGACGCTTTTTTTTTTAAGAGTTATTGATGACTCCCCTAACAAATTAGAGCCGATGCACGGAAGTAACACAGAAACTCAAGTATCCACAAATGGAAGGAGGAAATGATTTGCAATTTCCTGGTTATTAGGTGGAGTAGCTGTTAATAGAGGTGTTGCTAAACAAACAAACAAAACAAATCCTAATAGAAACTCTATTCAAAGAGCACCTTTTAAAATTACAGCACATGCACCAATCTAACATGCAGAAATAATAATCATGAACACAAAAGCAGCAAAAGTCCCAAAAAAGCAAGTTTAAGGATGGATTCAAAGGACGACACTGGTTTGACCAGCTCAGTCTCCTTGGCAGTTTGTTTCAAAGCTCTGGGGCCTAATGTCACCCCACAGTGTGTCCAGGCATACGGAGATAAAGATCCAGTTAGAGGCAGGATGCCAGTCATTGTCAGTTGGAGCACATGCAGGTACAGGTGGCAGAGATCCAAAGTGGTAAAAATGCATCCAACAGTGCAGCACTGGGAGTTGAGGGAGTTTTTCTATCGTGTAAATGTCTTCTGACAGGTAGAAGCAGCGGCGTACAATATACAATATACAGTAGGATGTACCTACCTCAGCTAAGGATCACACATAAAAGTGATGCACATGAACAGCGACAGAATAACTTTGTGTGTGTGTGTGTGAGTCATTATATTTTTATGGAGATCCCAAACCTTGCAGCAGCACCTTGGGCATTGCATCTCCGTTTGCATTGCGCTCAAAGTTCCATCAGCTTCTACTATGACCTTGTTTGTCGGTGACCTTTCAATGCACTTTTAATGTAATGACAGCTGTCCCTCACATAACCCACGTGTATCCAGTGATGAACAAAAAGAATGATAAAGCTTCACGCACCTTTTTGATCTTCAGATTCTTACTGTCTCCTTCTCTGAGTGAGGAGAGTACCTTCATCTGTCTTATACATAAATGGCTGTGGCCCAGGAGGTAGAGAGAGTCGCCCACCGATCTGAAGATCAGTGGTCCAATCCCCTAACTCCCTGGCTCCTCCAGTCCGCATGTCAAAGTGTTCTGAACCTTGCTACTGAATCCCAAATTGCTCCCGAAGGCTGTGCCATGGGTTAGTGATTGTGTGTGTTTGTGTGAATGAGCTTTAGAAACTACTCCTGATGAGCAGGTTGGCGCCTTGCACGGCAGTCTCTGTGAACGGGTGAATGTTGGCATGTAGTGTAAAGCGCTTTAAGTGGTCGGAAGACTAGAAAAGCGCCATATAAATGCAGCCTATTTACTATAATTCACAACAGCTGCACTTGTTGTTTTCCTTTTCAAACAGCCATGGCACTTTCTTGCTACCAGGAGCGTGGTGACGTTCTACAAATTGCTACTGTACTGTACTGTAATATATGCTCCACCTTGAGGTAATCACAGCTCTTACCACTCATCACGTGTAGAGAGCCAGACTCTGGGACCAGGATTAGATCTGTCCACCAAAACTCATTTGGGTCTGTTTCAGTAATGTTAGATAATGATGCTGATGTTAGTTTGCAAAAGAAAGCATCAGTAAATACTATGTTAGACCTGCTCTCTCTTCCTGATAGTGGCAGCATCATTGGCACCCTTTCGGGGCTGAGTATGTAAATTACAGTATGTGCTCAGTGCTAAACAAGCCTGAAACAGACCAGAGCTTGAGAAATGGCAGGAGGTTTCGTATTAAAGATCTCACCAAAATCAGTTCTGATGCACAGGATGCTACGATTAGGATGATTCTTATGCATGGCATGCCACTTCCAATTTCTAAACTCATATTTATGCAAAAACCATTTGCTGCATACAATTTAGCCTAAACATAATATTTCAGCAAATGAATGATTAATGAATAAAGTGCATTTTCACACATGAAATACTAGAATTTAGATGTGTTTTGTCATACAGGGGTCAAGCTATAACTTTGACTTCACTTAAAACGCAGTAGACAATAATCTAGCTGGAAGGAAGCATAGTCCATTGGTGGATATAGGATGAAAAGAGCCTGGATGAAAATTTAAGTGATAATGATGGGGAAATCACAAACGAAAAGAAACATTTGCACTGCGGTATTTTCACTTTGTGATAAAAAGCAGGAACCTCTCCACAGCTTTAGACAAACCAACGACTCAACAATCGCTCATTCTCCATCCAAACCACGTATTTTTAGGACATTTGGAAAGTAAATTGAAGTGTCACTTTTGTGTTTTTGTTAGTTTGACCAGATGTTATCCATTTACATTTTTGGCTGTCTCCTCTGTCAACAGACTATTCAGTGTGAGTTATTAATAATTTCCTAATGCTGAGAGGCAGAAAGACAAGCTGGTAGCATCCCTAATGAGCGAGCTGTACCTTGCCACGACATGAGGGGCCGGTGAATATCAATAGCTCCTTTTGTTCTCTGAAACTGACATACAGTTGTGACCAAAATTATTAGCCCCCCAGGAATTATGGAACATTTTCCTAAAATTCTTCCCAATGTTTGCAGCATTGATGAAATTCGATATAATCAAACATTCACCAGTGCTTTTTAGTAGCTTTTGGTACATTTTCGAATATAAAATAACATTTTAGGCTAGATTTATATCAAATATAGAGAAAAATGGGGATGTCAAAAATATTAGCCCCCATGATGGGGTGGTCAATAATATTTCCCCCAATGTGAATTATTGCCTTCAAAAACACACCTAATTAACCAATCAGCTTTCAAACCACACCTGTGCAGTCAATTGGCTTCCTAACAACACCTGAACATTAAATCAGCATAAAAGGACTCCAAGGAACAGGGCACTTGAACACATTATTGAGAGGGACTACTTTTACTCACCATGCCAAAGACAAAGGAAATCAGTCTTGAGCTCAGAAAGAAGATAGTGGAGGCTCATGATAAGGGGGAAGGCTATACTGCCATTTCCAAGCGTTTCACAGTGTCTAGAACCACTATACGTTGCATCATTGCCAAGTACAAGGAGACAAATTCTATAAGAAACAAACCTGGGCGTGGTCGTAAGCTCAAGATTTCAAGAACTTTAGAGAGGAAAATTGTCAGAGATGTCAGCAAGAATCTCCAGACATCTGCCAAGATGATTGTTGCTGACCTGGCCTCTTCTGGAGTTGATGTTTCAAGGAGCACAGTTGTGAGGGCTCTCCATCGTGGTGGGCTTCAGGGCCATTGTCCAAGAAGAACCCCTTTACTCAAAGAGCGGCACATCAAAGCCAGACTGAGGTTTGCCCGTGAACATTTGAAAGGTAAAGATGAGTTTTGGAAGTCTGTGCTTTAGCCTGATAAGACTAAACTGGAATTGTTTGGGCACATGGATCTTGCTTATGTTTGGCGAAGAAAGGGAGAGGCCTTGAACCCTAAGAACACAGTTCCCACAGTTAAACATGGCGGTGGGAGCATCATGCTGTGGGGCTGTTTTGCAGCCTCAGGCACAGGGAGCCTTGTTCGGGTGCATGGCATCATGAAAAAAGAAAATTATGTTGACATTTTGAGGGATAATATGCAGAAATCTGCTCGTAGTCTATCCTTAGGTCGTCGCTGGGTCTTCCAACAAGACAATGACCCAAAGCACACATCGGAATTGGTCCAACAGTTCCTGAAGGATACCAAAACCAAGGTCCTGGAGTGGCCCGCACAGAGCCCAGACCTCAATCCTATTGACAATCTGTGGCGGGTGCTCAAAGTGAATGTCCATGCTCGGAAACCACGCAATTTGGACCAGTTGGAACAATTTGCAATGGAAGAATGGGCCAAAATCCCTCAGGAGACCTGTGCCAACCTAGTAAAGAACTACTCTAAGAGGTTGTTGTCAGTTGTGGCTCAGAAAGGGTACACTATTGACTATTAATGGCCAGGGGGCTAATAATTTTGGATTTCTCATTTTTGCCCTTTTTTGTTTCAACTCATTGTATCAATAACATATCCTAATCAAACTTGTCAACTTTTGTCTTTGTAGTGTCTTTGTTTCCACAATAACAAACACGTGTTGTTAATGGACATTTCCATGGAGAAATCAAGAATTTTGACTAATTTCACAAGGGGGGCTAATAATTTTGGTCACAACTGTAAAGAGCTAAGTCAGGTCGTCTGAGATTTATGGGTCTTTCAGCAGCGCGTGTTCCTTTTTTTAGAGTTGCCCTGAAAAAAATATAAGTGGAAACACACACACACACACACACACAACTGATTAAACAAAAACTGTTTTTAATCTTGCGTTTTCCTCTGTTTTTCTGCCTCATTCTGTCCCTCCTTCGTCTTCTATTAAACATATTCACAGATAGGCGTACATGCATAGACACACACAGACACACACACACTCTGCATGAGGCCAGATTTATGCCCTGACAATTTGATAGAATCCACTGAAACGGTTAGGAGTTAATATTGGTTAATTAATTCATTGGACCTGGGCAGGGAGCTGTGAGCAGAGCTGAGGTGGGCTGGGGTGTGTGACAGGAGATGAGGTGGTGGTAGCGGCGGCGGTGGTGGTGGTGCTGGTGGTGACGGCAGCTGGGTTGGTGAAGGGTTTAAACTGAAAGGGGAATGAGGGGAGTAATCCACTGAGTGCCTATAATGTAATGAGTCAGCCACGCTTAATGGAGTCCATTTGAGGAGGAAGGAGGTAGGCAAAGAAGGAAGGTAGTGGTTCTGGAGGTGCGTGATTGAAAGAAAAGCTGGGTGGGAGGGTTGAAAGGAGATTTTCTAAAAAAAAAAGTACAAGCTTATATTAGCACCACACCAGAAAAACATGCTTTACATGGCTACAACTGTATGCAACTGCTGAATTTTAATGCTGCACTGCATCACAGAAGCATGTTACAGTAAAGCTTGAGGCTACAAATGACACTATTTTTATCTAAAAGAGAACTGGTGTTAATGCTTCCAGAGAGGCTTTATCTTGGCCCCATGATTCAGGGTAATTCCTGAACTGCCAAGCTGCGTTAGCCCAGACTGCTTCTATTTGACTTTGAAATCTGTCCTTGCTCAAACACACACACACACACACACACACACACACACACACACACACACACACACACACACACACACACACACACACACACACACACACACACACACACACACACACACACACTCAGCCAGTATATATCTGCATTTCATTGACACAGTCCATCCTATTTTTAAAAATTCTGCCTTAAATTCTCTTAAATTCCATCAAGTACACTTTCCCTGATCAGAATTTGGATTGCTGTATATGATAAGTACACTAAATCTGCAAGGATACGGGTGATGTGGATCTTTTACCAATGACTCTATTTATCTTAAAATCTTCTGTGTTTGTTGGCTTGTCCTCTCCTTGCTTTGCTTCTCAGGAGCATGATTTACATTCAATTTAGAATCACCAACAGCGTGGCATTTGTTTCCTATTTGATAGATTTGAAGTTTCTTTTTATCTTCTTCTCTCGGCACACATTTCTCACCCGCGGTGTCTAACCATGCAGCTGGTTTTAATTTCATGTGCCGAAGTTTTGAGTTTTCTGCTACTGGAAATGCCACCACTTACAATTTCCATAGGGATTATGTTTTTCAAAGAATATCAGGAGAAATCAGATCTTTGTTTTTGATAGGATCAGTTGCTTTTGAGCTTTTCAAATGTCATTTTTCAGTGCTTTGGAATATGACAAACCAAATGCAATTTGCCTTTGTCATATAGGAGAGGACACCTAGAGATCGATATCTTAAAGTCTTGGTACTTAATGCCAAAACTGTCTGCATGTATATTACCAGAGATGAGTAGAATAATAGTTAATTTTGTCATTTATAATTATTCTTTTGAAGATTATAAGATTTCACTTTTTCAAAAACAAGTTCCTATAGCTCCTGTTCCTAAGATCTGGTTACCATCAAGTTTAACTAAAAGACTGTACGCAATAGAGTGCAGATCTCCACCTGTCCTGTATGATCAAGATGTCAGTGACAATAACAGAAACAGGGACTTATTCATGTTGTATCATACCTAACTTTAGTTGATCATAATATATCAGGTGTGGAATTAATCAGAAGATGCTCCGCAGATTATTTTTGAGTTACCAAAAGGGTAGTTTTGGTAACGGTAAAGTGCTCGAACTAGTTACAATTCTCAGTAAGTAACATTGTTATTTAATGAGTTACCGTGATACGGTTCTGTAATGCATTATTTCTAAAAGTAACGTAAACCAACACAAGTCGTAACACACACTGTTAAATGGCGAGGACTGCTGAAAAGAAAGATGCTTCATGATAAGCTCGTAAAAAATGGTGTTATAGGTTTTTCAAAAATTGTGATTCACCGTAACCACGAGAGGTCCTTGATCATACAGTCATAAATGTGCACACAAAATATCAGACTGATGGGTCCAGTAGTAGCCTAGATTAACTACAGATGGATACACGGACACGGACGGACACACACACACACGTCCGATTGCATGATTCCCTCCAGTCTTACACCTTTCAGAGATAAAAAATCAAATGTTCAGGATGTGCACGAAAGAAGGTGCAGTTGTGACACTTTCTTCCAACACCTCCTCCGAGTCAGGGGTTGTATTATTCATGCCTTCCGTGTTAGTGTCATATCTGTAGCTCCTGCTGTTGTTGTGTGCTTCTTGTCGCCTGTGTGTACAGATCTGATGATCTGTCGCTCCGCCAGGCAGCGGTGCTGAATCCAGGTCAGCTGCAATCTTCCCCTGCTGTTTTCATGGCCTGTTAAAAATCTCTTAATTGGCTTCATCTTCATCTTTTTTTTTTCTAAGGAAGAAGGAGTGTGTAATTTAGAGTTAAAGAGATGAACTGTCAAAACAGCCTCATCTGTTTGTTTGGCATTGTGTTAAGGTTTGGGAGGGGAGCACAAGACCACACATAGCCAGATGTGACGAGTGCTACTGGCTGTGACACAAGTGACATGGCAGTGGAGAGAGAGTGCAGGCTTATTTGCTCTAGCTCTTGTACTAAAAGGTTGAGCACTAAAGCGTCTGTGCTTTTGTCATCTTTGGAACGCGTGTGTCATTCATACATGAAATCCCATCCAAATATACAAATGCACATATTTTTATTCTTCTGACAGCCAGTAAGGATTAAAGTGCAATCCAGGGGTGGGACGAGTAGTCTGACTTCTATATGAAATGCTTCTCACATCTGAAAATGTGATGTAAAACATCCTCGCAATTAAATGAGAGTATAGCACTAAAATTCAGCCGGCAAAAAACAACCCATAGTTACGTTTATACCATCTAGCGGTTGTAGTAATGCACTCCCGAATAACCCATAGGACCATAATATGCCGTTTTCCAAAACCATTATAAATCACTGTTAAATAATTATTATGTTTCGTGGTAAGACAACGCTGTTTTTAATGTCTGGTTAGGGTTAGGGAAAGATCGTGGTTTGGGTGAAAATGATCATTTTAATGTGGTTTATACTTCCTTAAAGTTGTGCAGTCTTCATTGTCATGGTAGCAGTAAACACCTCAGAGTTTTTTTTTTTTTTTTTTTAATCTCAAATCTTGGTTGGAAACCTGATACTTGCGATTGAAAATGGGAAGTGAAGAAAAGTCCACTTTTAGCCATCTAGCTATCTAGCCATCCACCCAAATCACTTCCTCATAATAAGGAAAGAATAATCTTATCAAGTCACCTTATACTGAAGTCATCAGAACTGCATCACAATAAAGGCCGCTATATGGCGTCAAACTTAACTAAAGGTTGTTTTAGAATTCAGAATTTTAGACCTGTGCTGTTGTTTTTCTTGTGAGGATAGAACAAAAAGGAAAAAAACAGTTGTCGTAGATGCTTCCTGGCACACATTTTTGGAGGGTCCTTGCAGCAAATGGGTTTTGGGCTGCTGGAGGCTCAGGTGGTCACCATGTGAGGATGTTTACAGAGGGCCAGAAGGCCAGAAGTGAGCTGCCAAACTAACTGCTTTAGGCTTAGAATCACACAGGCACAATGAAATACTGTGTGGCAAATTAACTGCATTGGAAAAATGAAACATCATTTCAAAGCGATTCATATCTTTTTGAAAATAAATCATCTGTAACAGTTATTGATCAGTCCACCAAGATCACCAAAAAACAACAGCTGGAACTATACTCAATTCTACTCACTTCACATGGAATTTTTCAAACATATTTGAGCACCAGAAATTAAATTTTTTTTCTCACCTTAATTCAAATGAGTTTAAAGACATAACATCTTAAAGCTATACCCATAAAACCGAAACAGTTTTTACTTGTTTGTGTGATTATCTTGAACATATATGATTTACATGTTAAAAGTGAGGTAAATATCAGGTTGAAGAAAAAACAGTCAACTAAAATTGGGATTAAAATCTGATTTCAAAACGGCCCATCTCTGTAGAACTACTGACTTCACTCTGGTGCATAATCATTTCAGTCATTGATCACCAATGTTCTATATTGGACTGATCACCTAGTAGCAGAAAACACTTTTTTACTACACACACCTCTTTTTCATTTAACTAAAGGGATAGAGTTTGCTGCAAACTTGGATGCCTAATTTTTTTCTGTCTTTTTTTCTCTTTTGCTCCTTCATGTATTTCCTTCACTCATATACAACTCTGTCTGTCTCCTCTACTCATCCTTTATGCTCTCCATCACATTTCCCTTCACCCTCTTTCTGTCTTTTCCTCTACGCTGACTCTCCTTCTAAACAGGTCCCCCACCAGATGGGCGCGCTGACCTTCTACCGCTACGAGCAGCCTATCGTAGACTACTGCCAGGCTCATCAACCCCTGAGGCTCAACATGGGTTATGAGGGACCCCCACAAGGCCTGGAGGGCCTGGAGGACCTGGGGCCATGTGATAGGGGCACTATACAGACAGTGGCGCTGCCTGCCGTGCCCTCTGCCGCTACTATGGGTGCCCCTGTGCCAGGGCCTCGCTCTCCTCCACCACCTCTCAGACCACCAACCGAAGGTCCCAGCAGCGGTCCTTTTCCAACCATTGAGCGCACTGGCACACTCACCGGCACACTCAAATTTGGACGCTAGCGAGCTGAGTCTGGATGTTAGAAGTGGGGCAAGGGCCTCTGATATACCTTGACTTTGACATGAAGGGGCAGGTGAGGTGGTTATTCAGTGGGGCCTTGTTTTCAGAACATGAGAACGTGAAATAAGATGACAACATTTTCTAATTCTGCCTGGAGGGATTTAGCATATGAAATACACAATCTAACCAATATACAGAAGAGGCTGAGACATTCTTACTGATTATTATGATTTGTTTTTTTCCAAAGCACCTCACAATCCCCTTTACTAATGACTCATGGGAGGTAATCTATTATAATTATGACAAAAAGTATAATCTCTTTTCCAAATCTGGTTTGTGCCATATCCCATGATAACATCCCAGGGCACCTGTTCACAGCATAACAGCTGCCCACTTGCGCTGAGTCAGGAGTGAAAGGGAAAGTGCAATAAATAGAACTTCTCAATCACAAAAAAGTGAGAAACAGAGAGAGTGATATGAAAGATAAAAGAGACATTGAGCTAGGCGTCATGTGGCGAGCAGGAGGCTTCTTACTATGATTATTATTACAATTTCTAGTTAGTAGTTGTTAACAAAGGCAAATTCATATCAATATTTCATAAAGACGAGTCATTTTCGCAAGATAATTACATAAATATTCTCTTTCTCTTGTCTTATTGTTTCTTTGGATGTGAGATCTCATTCTGAATTCCATTAATGTGCATGTCAAACCAAAGAGTTCACTTATATTTTTTTTCTTTAAACGCACATAAGCTACTTTCTCTGAGGGCATTCTTAAAATGCCAGTTGGTCCACTAAACTCTGCGAACTCACACTCACAATTAAAACCAAATCTCTTGGTAGTCTCAGATGGACTGAGGCTGCCTTTACAGATTAGCAAAATAATCAAGTTTAAACATAAAAGTGAAGTGGTGAAACTGAAATTTTAAAGACGCATTCATTGTAACGATTTTACTTACCTCTTCCTCCCTCTCTGTTCAATTGCTATACATGATTGTGATAACGTGAAGAACAACAACACCACTTTCAGAGAAGAGATATTATGGCATGATCCATACGTTTCTTCAACACACAGGGGCCCTTTAGCAGAACGGCAGGTCTTTGTATATGATTATATCCCAGCTGAACGACTCACTATGCTTTAAAGAGGTAATCAAGGGGGATTCATGTGGTAAAATAAGTACATTTGATTGCAATGTATTGTACATATTCTTAAAGAAGGTCCACTTTACTGACAGTCAAACCTCTCTCACTGCCCCAGTCATATGAAACATTGCAGAGTCAATGTTTGACTTTCATCACACTGGACAATTTGGAGAACACCATGTTGCTGGGTTGGCAAAGCTCTGTCTATGTGCTCCCATCACCCCTCCACCACAGAGGACAACAGTGCCTAGTGGGGGCATGTTGAACCAGCACGTTATATCTGTTTGACCTGCGTATGAACCCACGGACTGTACTGGGAATATTGCCTGACATCTCCTTTTTCTCCTGAAAGTGTGCAGGACTCGGTAACCTCTTGGCCACGGTGTAGAGCACTGCAACACACTGACTCATGGAACTGATGAGAACTTTAGATAAGGCTGTGGTGGCCTGTCAAATATCATCTCCAGCTTAAATCCAAGCAGTGCACCGGGTTCGTTTTCTACATGTCAAGTGGTCATACTCTTCGGAGTGATGGAAACTGTGCTCGGTCCTCCCACAGAGCAACTCAAATTGCGAGGGGCCAAAATTTCTCATGAAGGTGGTTGTATCCTCAAGATAAAAGAAAACATAGGGAATTATTTTTTCTTTTCTTTTGATATTTCTTTTTCTTTTTGGCTTGGAACAAAAGAGACAGTTTTTTGAGGTGTTCAAAGATGATGTCAAGAAATTCTATAAGACTAATCAAAGGACAAAATCAAATAGAACTTATTTATCGTGTAAATAGTGAATCTTTAAAGATGAAAAAGAAAAAAAAGTATGAACTTGACTTCTTCTGAAACACAAACTGCGTGCCAACAGAAGAGGAGCCTTATTCACTTCCCAGTGGGAATCTGTTACCAAGATGACTCAGTGAAGAGGTTCCTACTGTACCGCTCCTGTTGTTTCAATGATAAATATTTTTCTATCTGCTCCCGTCACTATTCAACCATTAAACACCAATTATGTTACTGACATTATTTCTCAAATCCAATCATTTCACAGAAGCACGTGAAGAAGGGAATATCGGGAGCCCTGTTATTGTGATGTACTTCAAGTGTCAAACCTCACAGAGATCCATATTTTTTTCTTTTCTGACTTCTAACATGTTTCAGGGTTCATCTTGCAGGAGGTGGCTATATGATGCATTGTGAGTCATATCCCAATCCACACCTCTTGTTTGAGAATTTAACACTCTCTGCCATTTCAAGGTCTACTCGGGGGGGACGAAGTGTGCTATTCTTTATACGGTACCAAGAGTTTAACTTATGGAGGATGTTCTTTTTCTGATGTGCCATTATTTTGTTCAATGTTTGACCAAAAACCAGCCCCCAAAACAACAACAACAACAACAAGCGACCCAAGAGTCTTCATGGTTTCATGACTAAGAAGGGTGCAGTCCCCTTCGTGTACAGGACATTGCATAAAAAGCAGTTGATTCGCTCAGTACGGTTGCTTATAGTGCTGGTGGAGTTTACTTTGTAATCGCAGCTGTGCCAATGTCTTTATAATGGGAGCTCTCTCAATTCTATCATGTATTGTCTTGCCTTGCTCTATATCACCCCTGCTAACTCCTTGGCCTGAATTTCATGTCTGCCTCTTGGTGACTCGGGTGAACCTGTTTAATGATGTTCTATTTCTGTCCGCATGCTGATATTTTGGGAAACTATGCCCAGTTAGGGAGGAGCGCTCAACCAGAGACAAACAGTACAGGGAGATATTTCCTGTCTTGGAGTGCCCCAGAACCAGAAGCACGTGTCATGGATAACTTCACTGTTTTTAAAGCAACTTGTTTGCTGACCCATCCCCTGCTCCTGTCACACCTAAAGTAGAATTCCCTGGCACTATATAGGTTGCAGAGCAGAGAAAGAGGCATGCGTCGGGCACTCACTCGAGGGACAGGCTTTCCTTTCCCTTTAATAGTCTCTCGCTAAAGCCCAGTACCCCATATGTAGTAATTACTCCAGTTTTCAGAACAGTGATAATGGAACAGTTCAGTCTAAACACAATGATCAAAGCTACTTTGCCCTTCATGTGTAATTAGAAAAGGCTAATAAAATCTTTGTATGTTCACAATTAAATCAACTACTAATAAGCGATTGGCTTATTAGTAATCATGACTACCTCCCTGATAAAATCTGATATGTTCAGCGGAATGTTCGAATCCTGCCGCCTGCAATTATTTTGTCTTTTGTCCATTTCTTTTTGCCATCAGAGAGCTGGAAGCACAGGCGCTGCATGCTAATGATGCATGTTTGAGCTGAACTCCAGGACCGTCTGCGCTGGCCCCGTAATGCCAACAGGCTTTATTTTCTCTTCTCCTTTGTTTGTTTATGAGCTCTCCGTCCCCCCCCTCCCCTTTCACTCTTTTAGTTTGGGCTGAAGTCCCTACTGGGAACATTTTTTTTTTCTCCCCCGTCTTATTTCTTTTTTCGCTTCTGGTGGGGTGAATAAAGGTCTGAAGAATTGCAGTGAAAACTTTTCATATTTCAGTGTTTATGCTCAGAGGAACAGCTAAATGCAAATCTCTGAGGAGAAAGGGAAAGCAGAGGAGATGAGGCAGGGGGGGGCAGAGATACTGTTCAATGGGGAGGATACAGAGAGATAAAATGGCTAAGTGCAAGGACATATTATTCTGTTACGATGAAAACTTTTGTGATTGTTTCTGGATGTCCCGGGCAGTTTTATTTTACTGTAAGAAATGACACAAACTGCTTCGGTCAAGCTCAGACACACACATAAGTATTCTGTAGAGTTACATATTGTATGACACAAACGCGCACACACACACGCACACTAAACAAAAGGTACACCACTTGCATTTTCTAAACTGTATGTATTATATGCATGCTTACATACACAGAGACACTCGACCGTTTTAAACACCTTATTTGAATTGAAATGATACATTTCACTGTATTATTAAGATTCCACTTTAACTTTGTCAGTCTTTAACAGCAGAAACCATCACAAATAAATGCATACATACAATAGAAAAAAAAGGAAGAAAAAAAAAAACGGCACACACGCTCTGAAAAATGATAATGAAGGACTGCAGGTTTTGACGCTCCTATCCATTCCAGTTCACCCAAGGCCATCTGTGACGGCTCAGTAAGTTCTAATCCATTACCTGATAAATAGATATGAAAAATTAGTTCCAAGCTAGACATGGATTTGCAGCTTTTCGTCGTCTGCCATACATCTATGTCTTACCCGTAGGCAGCGCTGGGTTATACCATACAGCACACAATCATGACTTCAGAAGAGAGTCAGCAGCACGTATACACACGGAAAGGGGGTGAAGCAGAAGAAAAACAAGCTAATGCTCCCCATCTGCCAATTCAAGAAAATTCCCTATTTGAGTTTCTATTTTTGATAGTATGTCATTAGTTTGTGCGGACTGCAAAGTGGTAAGAATTAATAACTTTGTCACGCTAAAAGGCATTAAGAGAGGCTGGAAGCGTTGCTAGTGATGAGTTAGCTGTACCCTGCATGTAACCAGATGGCCCTGCGTGTGTGTGTGTGTGTGATTGTGTATGTGTGTGTGTGTGTGTACTTATAGCAGCACCTACTCCTCTACCTCCTCTGAGCCAACGTCACCATTACTGATGTTCAGGCCAGCCCGGTCCCCATTGATTGTTATTGTTCCATGCTGTTTCACATTAGCAGGAAGTCTTTAACCTCTGATCCGCATTGTCCTGACTCTGTTTTTCTGCCATTGCTCATGTCAGAGGGGACACAGAAAGGAAAGGCATGATCATTAACCTCTGTCAGGGAAACACACTTTTTCGTTCGTCTGACAAAGCTCGTTTACGCCCCTAATTGGATTTAATGTGAGCACCTAAAAAAAGGAAGGTTTTTATTTAAATGGGCTGCATTTTACTCCTGAAGTTGGCTTGAGAGTGCAGTGAGAGACCAGAGAGTAACTGACAGAAAGCAATATCAGAATTAGTCTTTGTTTCCTTGCAGGCTCAAAGCACTTTCCCCATTTTTTCGCTGCCTCTTTAATGCTTTCTGTATAAACCACGGGATCCCCGCTGTCTCCTTCTCATTAATTTCCTGCAGAGAGGATTGATTTCTGTAGGGTGTAAATATGCGCTGCATTGTTTCCTTTGGTAGTTGGTTTGTTGTTGATTTTAATTTTTTTTTCTTATTTGGATTTTTGTTCTTTTTACTGTATTCAGACCTAAAGCATTTTTGTGGAGACCTGGTCCAAGCGCAAAAATATGGCTCTTCTTTGAGTATATTATTGTCAGAAAATGTTTTGTAAAAATTTTGATGATGATATCAGAAATAAACATCTAAAGATGGGAATCGTAATGTCTTGTTTACCTAAATATGTTGCAGCTTGTATTAATGGGAGAAATTCACCAATTTAAAAAAAAAAATCAAGTTAGTTAGCTATTGAAAATACTACCCATCCATCCATCCATCCATCCATTTTCTTTACCACTTATGTTCTTGAGGGTCATGGGGAAGCTGGAACCAATCTCAGCTGACACTGGAAGAGGCAGGGTACACCCTGGACAGGCCTCCAGTCAGTCACAGCGGTAACATATAATATTGAGAGACAGACATCTATTCACACTCGTATCCACACCAATGGACAATTTCGAGTCAGACATTATAGCTACCCTGTGAGGAGTGAGACAGCGATGATGATTCTTAAATATTTTCACTTACTAGAAGGTTACAAATTTACAAGTAAAACCAACCAAAACACTGCTGTTTTCTATTTGTTCCTACAAGTACTAATACTAATGGATGACGATCTAGCCTGAAACAACTGAAGGTAAAATAAACTTGTCTCATTGATTAATTTTGCAGTTGTTTCCGTGACCTTTGCAGGACTTTACTTGTTCTTTGTGGTTTCTGCTTTACATGTCTTACAGTTGAAGCAGATGCGATTTAGCTTGCAAGCTTCCTCACTGTCTTCTCAATTCCATGCTGTAATATAAGGATTTCCTTGGCAAATTGTGCCACAGTTGTGTTCGGTGAGTTTCAGTACAGGCATAGTAAGATTTTCAAAGAAATATAAAGACAATTTCTGCTGGGCTGTACTATAACTGACAAGATAACGACTCCTCCAAACATCTAAACAAATTCATAGTAATGAATGTAATCTGGACCTTTCACCACCTGCAGGACTGCAATCACACAGTCCAAAGAGAGGGAGCAAAATCACACTCTGCAGGCATTGACAGCCTGTGGTTAGCCTGACTGGGGTTTCCTCAAAATAGCAACACGATCCACAAAGAGCACCATCAGGAAAAAAAGGAAAGAAACGCAGACCACAATGTGAGACACATTGTGATCCGTGAACACATTGTGACAATTTCCTCACAATGTGTGAAGACACTGTCATCCCCTGTGGCTGGAGTTTCTGAGAAGTTCCATACAATATATTGGTGTTTTCAAAACCTGCCAACATGCTGAGACATCGCTTCAGGCTCATCAGTGGTCTACACACTAAAATATCATCTCAGCTGAAGTGCAGTAAAGAGTGTGCAAAAGAATAACAAACAAAAAAAAAATGAAAGAGAGAAAATATGTTTTGAGGGGTTTATGCCACAACAAAACATTTTGATATAGTCCTGTAGATTTTGATTATTTATTTATTTTTTAATGACAATATATAGTAATTATATGGTAATTCTTATGATCATCACATTGTGTGTGTCCACAGCACTGGATGCAAAGTGAAGTCAAATGCTAAGTGCACAGTGGAGTGGAGTGGCAGCACACTTCTGTTTTTTGTTTGTTGTACGGCTACAGATGTGTGCCCCATCTGGGTCATACACAGTCATCAGTTTGATATGGCTCTAAATATTTCAGTACTCATGAGCCTGTTGAATGCATGCTATGGAAACAGAGCCAGCCAGGTATGCAAATTAATTCAGAACTCTTTATTGCTGCAATCGGGAACAAAACACTGCATCGCGGTTGCTGAATTTATCCAAAATTGACCCAAAAATCAAACATGAAAGTAGTCCCCAAATGCATCTTAAATAGCAACATAATACTAACAATATTGTCTTTTATGATGTCCAATGGTTTAACTTCTCACCTAGCTGCAGTGATGTAAAGTTGTTCAGGGTACAGTTATAACACCTAACCACACCCGACCCAACCCAGCATCAGTTGTGGACAGAGGTGCAACAGATTATATACATTGGCAACCAGAAATTGCAATGAAACTGTCACTTATTGAGTAACTCTTTGAGATCCTTAGGATGCTTTTGGGAAACGGGTCCCTGTTTCAAACAGAATAGTGGTTGATGGCACAAAACAGAGTTAATATTGACACAAAAAGTTGCAGTACTCCACTGTAATGTCAGTGACATACCTCTCAACAGTACTTCTCCTCCAACTAAGGCGCACAGTGACTCACTAAAATACTGAACAGGCAAAGGCGAGTAGAAAAGGGGAAATTTCAGTATTTTTTAACCTGGACACTCTTTTCCCATCATTTTTGTTCTAAGTCACTAATGTGGTCAAAAACTTTTGGAATTGGTCCAGTATTGAGTGAAAGCATTTCAGCTGGCTGCTACAGGCGGCTAGTTCCTGTGTTTACTTTCGTTGTTAGACACTTATAATGACAATCTGAGCCTGTCGGTGGCAAGCACTTTTATTGGACGCACTTTGACGGGCATGATTGCCCACAAGGATTACATTGCAGCCCATTTCACGGCTACTGGCTGAAGCGCTCTTGTTCAATACTGGAACAATTCCAAAATGTTTGTCCCCATTAGTTACTTCGACCCAAAAATGATGGGAAAATAGGGTCAAGGTTGAAAAATACTACAATTATCCCGGAAGAAAATGCAAAGACAGTGACCAGATAACCTACATTTCAAAGTTTGTGTTATTTCACAAACTTTTTTGAGACATGGCTAGCATACACACACTCCAAAGTAACTTGATAAATGCAGCTGACTTGCTCTGAGTGAACCAAATACCCATGGTGAAGGAGTACTGTCAGTGTCACAGAGATGGGAGATCTGTTTGCTTCAGCCTGCTGTCACTTCAGATGCACACATCGTGCCATCACCGCCTAGGAGGAACATGACAGGCCTGCTCACAGTCCGGCTCACAGCGGTTTTCAGGACATGGGGTCTTGCTATCTTTTACTTTTCCTCTCCAATGGTCACACAGCCTCTGGAGTAACTTCAACACAAACGTCAAGCAATTATCCAGTACTCCGTCAAACGTTTAAACATGCAGCCAGGTAACCAGCCAAACTGCCAATGACATGGAGAATGCTAAGTTTAGTTCTTGAGCATTCTGTCATTAGTGAAAAAGAAACATTATCACCATTATTTTACAATAAAAAACATATCCAAAGTATTTTCCTAAGCAGTACAAGACACTGTACAATACTGAACTGTTGTGCAAAGCATCATATCAAAATACACCAAATTGCTTTAGATGTGTACCAGCTTTTTCTCTGCAAAGACACACCTTATCTGAAAGGTTAAAAAAAAGGTCTGACATGGCTAAGGGGTCAGCCTCTTTCAGCTGATTGCACACAGCCCACCTCATCTCACTCTGTGTGAAAAAGCCCTTGGCTGGTGGTTGATTGGCCTGGTCAGGTGGCTTGGTAAGTATGCAGTGTCTGATTCTCAGTGACCTTTAAAGCAGTGTGATGGTGGTGTGGGGCTGAAAACTCTCTACTGGAAGGAAATAGAAAATTCATGGATTTGGGACACTGTGAGGTTGTTTCTCAATGTTTTGCAACTGTTCTCTCTCTCGCTCTCTTGCTCTTTTAAACCAGCTGAAGCTTTCTATGGTGGTGTTAACCCTACATCCACTGTCAGTAATGGAGCTCCTCTGGGATGTAAAATTTTTTGTCCTCAGACAACCTACACTGGCTTTCAACTGCATCCTGCCACAGTGTGGATCCAGCCTAAGTACATTTCTTCCACAATTGTTGCCCTCTATAGAAGGCCAAAGAGAGCCCTTTTCCTCTTCCCCTTGGCACTTTCCTTTTACATACTGTGCCATGTCTTCCCCTTGACCTGAAATGAGCAGTCAACATTTAAAAATAGAGCTTTCATTTTGTTCCTTTCGCCCTTTTTTGTTTTGTGCTTGCATGCTTTTGCGTGCTTTGATGTTTCCTAATATAAAAGCACTTTCTTTTAGATGTTTTAAGGAATTCAAAGTTTAGTATGTAATTGAAAAATGCAGTTTTGTTCATGGATGTACTGTACATAATATACTGACTGGAAAATATTAATAGCCAGAGAGGGAAAATAAATACTGATGTGATGGCAAACATAAATTAATTACAAATTAACTATTCATTTTAAATGTTAGTAAGACAGTAGAATATTTTAATTACATGCTGTAATTGAGAAGGGATTTTTTTCTTTTTCTTAAAAAAATTAGAAGGTTCTGTGTAAGGATCAACCTGCCAAAAACAGTTCCTGCTGTTCCTCGAATGGCCACTTGAGGCTGGCTCCAAAAGTAAGTCAATCCCCATAGACACCCATATTAAAAGGCCTATATTTGCAGCAGAAATAAACAAGTTTATAGCCTGGTACAAAAATGTTGTTTATTGTCTCTATACCTAATTTATCTGTTCATGGCAACTGTACAAGGATTAATTTTTATTACTTACCTGTTTAAATTTTATTGAGGCTCAACATTATGCGTAATTAAGGGGGTGGCTGCTTTGAGTGACAGGAACTACCACAGTGACAGCATTGGTTAAGTAATGTACCTATGACATAACCCATATTCATGGAGTGTAGGCCACCATGTAGGCATCACTATTTCAGTGTATTTTCAGTTTGTTATCTGTTCAAGACAGTTAATTCTAGCATTTGATCACCTAAAAAGTTCTCAGTCAGTTAAGTTTTGTTGTCCAGAAAGCACATTTTGTTTTAATAGTTTTAAGCTTGTTTTTTGCTAGTGAAAATTCCCATTACTATCAGAATTAACAGTTAACCATAAACTGTAAATGCACCAAGCTAGCAGCTAACCGCTAGTGTAAGGGTTAGGGTCAGCTCCACCCTCTCATCCTAATATAGTCACCTCTGGCTCCAAAAATCCAAGATGGTAAAGGTCAAAATGCAAACTCGAGGCTTCAAAACATGAGTCCAAAAATTAATGGGTGACTTTTTATTCTAGAAAATGTAAAAAGTAAAAACAAAAAAAAGTTTACATTATCTATTCATGTTTAAATTTGCTATGCATAGCTGTAGTTTACAGTAAGGAGAAATTGGATTAACAGTCCAAATAACTCAAGTACCTTAAGATATCATCTTCAAATTGTGCTGTTGCAACTCTAGGTTTACGTCTCAGAGAGCTGAGTGCTGACAGCTGCTGTTGGATGCCAGCAGGAAAGCTTTAAGCGGGGGGTTTTCCACCACAACAGCCCACTGTTAATGGATTCAGTGAAGGGAGAGTCAACCCCCCTCCCGTGACAGAGCAGAGCAAATCCTGGCCTCTGGGCCTCAGACATTTGAAGATGCACATTCAAGGTCACCAAGCTTTTCCTGGACAGAATCTTAGAGGTTTAACCTGATAGATTTTATTTCCACTGGAAAGCTGGAGAAGCAGAGTGTAATTGAGTGAAAGCAGGGATGCCACGCAGCCCCCTGAAGGGAGGGCAATGAGCTTAAGCTTAATCAGCAGCCTTCCCCTTACACTATCGTCACTCGATGGGAGCGAAGTGAGTTGAAGATCCAAAAGGTAAGAAGTCTCCTTCAAAGATGGTGTCAGTATTGCACAATGTTTGCACATAAAGCTTGCAGAGGGTGTGCAAGCAAGAGTTTGTGGTCTTAAGGTCAGCAGCGAGCTTGGTATCCTGGCTTCAACAAATGCCATGAAATAAGCATAGTTCACCACTGTGCAAATAGTGCTCTCTTCTTGAGAAAACAGCCTTTGAATGCTGTAATATGAGGAACTGTAATCAAAATCCTCATTGTACCCTAAATAGTTTCTGTGTCTGTGACAGGATGAACATTTGGATGATTGTGGTTTGTCAAATTTGCATTAAAAATCCCAAACACACATCACCAATGTAATCAACTTGTGGTTCCATCTTCCTTTCTTAATGCTTTTTTCCTTTAGATTTTTTCCCTAAAATCCAAACTCACCAGTTTTTTTTTTGTTTTAAGCTGATAACAGGAGCCAGTTTTCTGACCAGCTGTCATATTTCTGAGCTAAAATGTATTCCTCTGTTGCAGTTTTTCAAACTCACCTGCCAGCAAAAAAAGCATCAGATGTCCAAAACTAGACTGAGACCAACTTGCAGGTAAGTCTATTCTCTCTGCAGCTGCTTCACAGTAAAACCCTTAAAAAGATTGAATAAATTATAACCAAAACACAGCTAGGAATCTAGTGACAATGTGGAGAAGACAAAATGTGTCAGTATGTGATTTTGGCTTGCTATGAGCTTGAAAACCAATGTTGGTCACTGCAATGTGGTTTTACTACAAATTGTAGTATGTTCTGTGTTTGCAAGGTGGTTTTAAAGTGGAACTGCTTTATTTCACTTGCATGGGTGAAACAGTTGGACATGTTGCCTGAGGTTTAACTGTCTCTGGGGTTTCAGTCTGTCTTGCTTTGTTCATTACAAAACCATCTTTAACTCCCTCCCTTGAAGGTTTTAATCTCTCATGGTGTGCAATCAGTCTTCAGAACTATACTTCTCTTACCTGACTTTAAGCACTTTTGTCTATATTGGTGCCTCTTCCTCATGTAGATGCTCCCAAGGCAGAACACACACACAACTCATGCATCATTTGACAATTTACTGAGGGAGGACAGCACTAAATCCCTTCACTAGGTAGGGCCTTTGGAATAGAAAGCAAGGAATGGGCTTCATTACAGTGTAACAAAGTAAAGTAGAACAGATCAGAAAACACTGAGCACCCTATATGGTAGATGAATGGCTAGAACAAGAATACGGTAGTAAGTGATTTCACTGAAGCCCCAAAATATCAAGGGATTTCATCTTCACAGTGAACAAAAAGGTTTGAAATCAGACTATATTTCATCATTCAGATATAAGGCCAGTAGATACTTGAGGCTGGTGTGATGGATGGGTACATTTGGCTTGAACTGTGCTAAGATGCCCTACATGTGGACACATATAGGACATGTGTGTTGATGCCATTTTCTTAGTAACTTTTCTTTTCTTTTCTTAATTACCTTTATCCCCAACACATAATCTGCACCTCAGAGTGTGTGTTTATCAGTTTCTATCACAACTTAAAAACTAGTAGTAGTCTAGGAAGAAGTGAAATAAAAGAGCAAAATGCAGGTGAGGTGAAGTATTTGACTAAGACAAATTGTTTCTAAACATTAAACAGTGTTAACTTAATCTAAAAGAAGTTTTTCTTGTGTAGACTTAATAAAAATGCAATCAAAAACTGTGCTCAAGGCAAAAAGGTGGATGGGGAAGAAAACAGCACCAATATGTACTAAAACAACATTGCATTATTTCATGTGGCCATTAAGTCAAGTGTCCTTAATCTAAGGAATTATTGGAATCAGTGTTCCAATGCAGCACAATGTATTGAGATAAAAAAAGACATGAAACCAAACATTAAATTGACCTACTGACAATACTCCAAAAAAGGCTGAAATGTAACTCTCGCTTCTTCCTTGTAACTGAACTATTGCGAGAGTTCTCAGTTCTCACAAGGCTTTGTGAGATTACAAAATCAACAAACTAAGATGTCTTAAAGAGACAGTACTCTGGACACTGCAACAAATATATTTCTCTCTGACAGAACAGGCCTTAATACTTCAATCATCTCACTTGAAATTATTTTAAACAGTTGAAATGTTGTCTTTTTAGCAAAAGACAACATTTTCAACTTACGCGACTTAAAGGGAACTAGCTGCCTGTAGCAGCATTATGACTAACTGCATAGGATCTATATCTTGGGCATATAGGATCTATATTCTTGCCGGCTAACCAGAACACCCACATATTCATCTACACATGTTGTGTTATTTACATATACAATGCTGCCTTTCACCGCAGTTGGACTGTAAGGAAACTAAAAAGTTAGCCGTTGTGCTGTGTGTTTACTTGTATTGTCAGACACTTACAGTAACAATCTGATTATATAAGTGGTAAAAGCAAGAACTTAGTGGATGCACTCTGATTGGTGCAATTGCCCCTAAGGATTATATCCTGGATGCCGGCTGAAGCGTTCTTGCTTAATACTGGAACCATTCCAAAAATGTTCATCCCCATTAGTCACTTAGACCCAAAATGATAGGAAAATAATGTTCAGGTTGAAAAATACAAGAATTTACCTTTAACCTTCCAAGCTGATGGACCTGCTCAAAGGAAAAAAACACTTTGCATCCCTGTCCCTCACAATTTTTTGACACACATCAAGCTCAAGTCCATGACGAAATGTCAGGAAGTAGATATTTACAGTTTATTTCGTAATGAAAAGTTTAAACTTTCAGGTGTGCAAGCAAGAAAATGGACGAGAAGAGGCAACCAGATCTCACTGAAATACGCAAAATGAAACTGGAAGAGGAGGAGGAAGAGAAAGTCCAATATAGAGGTATGTCGTCTCATGTTAACATTAAAATGCTGTTTTGTTTGCAATGCTAGATGTTTAATTTGTAGCTGATAAGTAGCAATAAAGCAAATGCAAGATAAGGATGCTACAATAGCTGCTTGACTCAGATACTGTTAATGACTGAAGTACATGAGACTGACTGTCAAGCCATTAGCTGTCACAAGTTCTACTCCTTCCTAGAATGTAAGGTGTTGTGCTGCATTTTCACTGACCAGTATCAGTGATAATGACTAACACTTTATCCATACAAACTTTATTTTTATGGATGGGTTGCACCAGCTATGTGTATAAGCTGGCATGAGCAACTTGGCAGTGTTGCATATTGTAGTAAGTTAGATCAATATTGAAATACCATATCCATAAATTAGGCCTCTACTGGATTGAAGTATAGCAAAATGGCAGCAATTAATTAAAAAATAATGCTGTGTGGCAGAAAAAACTGCTGTTTATGTCTGTGGTGCAACTGCTTTTAGTATGTTGCAGCAGGTCAACCATTATCCAGCACCATATCAAGCTCTCCAGTTACCTCCAGTGAAACACAGTTGGTAATATTTAACAATTTATTCATTCTTTGATACTATATTTTTTTGTATGATGAGTATTTTTACTGTATATATATTTGTCATGAAACCATTGTGGTGTCTGAAGTCTGTTGCCATATTTGAATGTTGAATAAGTGGGTGGTGATGAGGCAGTACTGGTTGGGGAGGGTCAGGCACCAAATCCTAAACTCGCCCAGGGCAACAGACTGGCTAGGGTCAGCTCTGACTACTAGCATGTAATTTATTTAATTGTTAAAAAAAAGTTAAGTTTCACACCTCATGTCCAAATCACATATCTGTGTAATCTTTCAGAGTTCAGTATGTTCAGACAGACTGTACTAGTTAGAGGTCAAGGAAGAGGATGAGAAGAAGACGAAGAAATGAGAGTACAAATGGCAAGAGCGGTCAGAGTCATTTGAATTGGTTGAGTGCCCAGAAAATGAGCTTATTGGGCGTGTGTGTGTGTCTATGAATGTGTGTGTGTGTGTGTGTGTGTGTGTGTGTGTGTGTGTGTGTGTTTGTGTGTGTGTGTTGTTTATCTCTTGTCTCTTATAAAGCACTTTGGAATCAATCTGTTTGTTAAAAGTTGTCTTTAGGGTACTTGACTTAGACTACAGATAATAAAAGAATAAAGGTTGAAGGCATCGGAGAGAAAAGTAGAGAAGAGGAGAGAGCCGACAAATCCCAACTTGATAGAATTAGATGTGGCTTTTTGATAAATGTATGACCTTGGTATCAAACTGCATTTTCTGAAGTCCCAAGAGAAGGGTGAATATTTTAAAGCAACAATTCAGAGTTCAGTTGGGTCTCAACAATGGGAGTTTCACATGAGAACTGCCTCGTGTTTGTATTCAGGTTTCAGTTTTATCATGGCATTAAGTGCCTCTTGTGCAACAGCATGTGTAAGTTAGCTTTTTTGAACTGTCCAGAAATGTGTGTGACTCAGTCTTTTTAAGTATGCAAAGTGATATTATGGTTTCTAATAGACCTTCAGGGAATTTTGTGTTAATGAGAATGGAATTATCCCATGCAGCCTAACACATATGGTTAAGCGTACATGATGGCGTTTGATGAGCAAACTCTGAATCAAAGCAAAACTGATAAAAACGTATCAGTGTTTATCGTGAATTCCAATCACCTCATGAATGAAAAGTAATGGCAGCCAAGTTTAAACATACTCTTGGAAATTGATATGCTAAAAACATGGCGAAACATGCTGCCTCCTACCATCAAATGTCCTCTGGCTTTGTAGGAAACATGTTCTTGGGAATACCATTCCATTTAAAGGAATGGTATTTAAAGGCCGTTAATCACAGGCCGGAAACTTGGACGCTAGCCCGACCAAGCCAGATTCATTCACGCCCAAGCCTGACAGCTAACAAAACCAGCCTGAACCCAGCCTGAAGGGGGAGCGAGATATATGCGAGATGCTCATCAAATATATTCACAAGTTCAATATGTATATGTGTGTATGTATGTTATTAGAGACAGTAGTTGGACCTTGCTTATCAGTTGTGCTGCTGTATGATGGTACAGCATTTGCAACTGAATTATTGCCTTTATACATCCTCCATATGCCACAATAGGAATCGCCTATTACCTTAAACAAGGGTTCAGGGTTATCCATAAAACCTACTCCATTAGATTGTGTTTGCAGTTTCATGCCATAATGGTTACAATAACTCCACTCATCTGCATACACAGCCTGAACTTTGCCACTCTGCGTTCCCACGCACAAGCAGATTCATTTAGAGCCATAAAATTAACAAATATGTAAGTAGCAAACAATGGTGTTGTGACTGAGAAAAATAGCAATGGTGGATGCATTTTTTGCCTCTACTGGAACCCAGCATGTTTATCTGTGGACTGTTTTTGCATTCCTGTTGGAATAATATCAGTTGGAATAATGTGTGCTGTGGCCTGATGTGAGCAATTCAGAAGCATAATGTGATAAATACTGAATATTGAATAGAGGCAAAATACCCCAGTAAAAACAGGAAATAATTATGTATGCTCTATTTACTGTAGGCTTCATTTCTATCACAGACAGCATTGGATGATTTTATTTTTCTCAGACGTGTTGGGTAAAAGCCAAATTTAAAGATGAGTGAAGGAATCTTATAAACAGCACGGCAGTCTTGAATAGTAATCAAGCTCAAACACTGAGCTCCAACACTGTTAACGGGTGTGATAATCACCATGTACAATGCTCGAATCTTTACATACTCATTTTCCTCTGTACATGTAGTCAAATTCCAAAGTCTTGTTCTGCTGCGTGCAATCCTTCGGTTTAATCTAATTTACTTGGAGCTTTTTTATTTACCTCCACACTTGTTCCTATTTTTTCATTCTGAGTTAAGAGAAGATCGGCTTTACAAAGTGGCATTTAGACAGGGTAATGACAACCATCTTGATCTCAGCCACCTGACAAATAGTGCAATGCAGAGGTGTCACAGGCCACTAATTTATCAGCCTAATAGGCAAAATGTATCAAGACACATTGGTCTCTGCAGTGCAAAGACTGTACTGGCAGGGGTCTAATGGCCGGATGGGAGGAAATTGTCGAGGAAGACCATGAGGATGTTGCATAGCCCCTGACCTATTGACTCTTGTAGAGCTCAGACAGAGATGTCACATTCACTCACACTGTAGAAAGTGGCTGGATACAGAAACTCAGCTTTGCACAAGGGTTGTATTCAGTTATGCCTCAAGATAGGAAGGAAATGGTGCATTTAGATGTGTCATTAACATATTTCATCTTTCCCTTTGACAGATGATTGAAAGTGTGTCACTGGGCCTTTTAAAGCGATAGTGTTCTGATTTTTTTCTCTCTCTCTCAAGTATTTAGGCCTTAGCAGCAACTGAAATAGATCAGATTTCATTGATGTGTAAATTCTACATGCTCAGCATCCATTGTGGGGAAACATTTTCATCGACATGTGGTTCAAAATTAAATTTGAAAAATGTCTAAGCTAAAGCAATAGAGTGCATCTGATCTTTCCTTTCAGGCTCTAGACAGCAGTCTCTAACTCATTTGTGGTCATCTTCAAGGGCACAAAAGAATTCAAATCCCCTATCGTCCTCAATCTGTCTATGCCAACAAAGCTCCAGAGTGCTCTTCTCTCTTCTTTCTAGCCATCAAAAAACGTAGTTCTCTAAAAATGTATGAGCTCAATGCAGGAAATAGATCTTAACTTCAATTGAAAAACACACAGACAAACTTTGTCTTTGAAAGTTTGTGGCATGTTATTTTTGGTAAAGCTCTTGTTTGCATCAAGGCTGCTAACTTCTAAAGAACTGAATCATGCCTCCAGAGAGTAACAAGTAGAATTCAGCTCTCATCACTTCACCATTTAAGCAGTTGCAAAGCTCAAACTGAACACCGTTATCAAACAGACTGAGGCTCTTTTTGGACGGCCTGACTCGCAAAGAGCTCCGGATCTGTGATGTATTTAAAATGCATACAAGTTTTGCACGCAAGTTTTCAGAAGTCAAGGCAAATAATGTCTTAATATATCACACTCCCCAGGGTAATAGGCTTAATAAGTTTTTGTTGTGGCTGTTGTGAGCTGTACAGATTGCAAATGTATCAGATTTTCCAATTACTGTAACTGCATGGTGTACAGAGCTCATAGTGAAAACAGACACTACACCTCGTTCTCTGTAGATGGGCTTTCTCAACCATTCATGTATCGCTACATTTACCGAGGCAATAACCTCGCTCGGTGAGCAACACTTGAACCCAGCAGCACAATAGATCCAAATCCATAATACTCTCTCCTGGGGGCCACAGCTGCAATACAAAAGACCCTTATATTGAATGCTCTGCTGGTGGTGAAACCCACTTGTTCTGTAATGATCTTGATTTTTACTATTTTACAATATCCTGCTGTCTCTGATTTGCTATAAGTCAATTTAAAGTTATACACATTACTAATGCAATGGTATTACTTCACTATGATATACTTCACACATTTCCAGGTCTATATTTATATTCTGTGGCTCTGCTGGAGTATCTTTGCATGCATTACAATTTTTAAAAACCCCTTATTTATCTTGTACTGACTCTTTATACAGTCCGTCAGTTCAGCCCCTGTCTGAAACAGGTCATATTAGCTCCTGGGTCCCAATGCACCGTGGCAGACTTCTGCCAGCTCTTACGGCTATGTTAACAAACAGAAGTACTAGGATTTCACTTCTTTTCTCGCTCTTTATGCAAAATGTCAACTTCTCAAATACATCTGTACATGTTTGAGTTGAGATTCGATATACGAGAGTATAGAATGCAAACAACACATGGAACAACTGTAGCAACAACCATAGCAACAAAGACTATGGAATAGACGGCCATTGTGGGCATGACTTCAGTTTGATGTGGAAGTAGAAGTAAACAACATTTTCAGAGCAAAGCCTGGGCTTTTGACTTTAGCATTTCTATATACGTTCACCTCATGTTTTGGAACTAACCCTAACGCTGGAATATTTAATAGACATCTAACAATTATATAGAAATAAGAAACTCACAAAAAGCATGTAATGTATCCTTAAATTAATACGTAATAATAATAATAATAATGATGATGTCATGTATTGTTAAATTAATCTACTACCATTCATATTTCCTCATTGGCAATGAAAAGATGCAATAAGATATATAAATACATCTTAAGAATAGTCATTGGACACAATAATAAGCAATATAATGTATGACATATATACTATATTGTGCTGTAACACATTATTAGTTATCACTTCAGCCAAAGCTGTAACTATCTGTCAACTATCTAGAAGTTTTTTCCTTTTTCTTCCTTCTTTCTAAAAGTCAGCGAACTACTGTTCATCAGCCAAAGAGAACGGTATTGAGTGACATTTTGTCTAACCACATCGTATTTTATGCTCCATCTGAGCTGAAACATGATGCATGAAGTTCTGGCCCTGCAGTGGTGGCTGGAAAATTATTTGAAATATTTGACAGGGTGAAAATTAGACCTGCACTAAAATACAGAGCTGCACTTGCAGAGAGAAGCCTCTGCAAGTATAGCCCCTGAAGCCAGGCCAGGTTGTCTTGGACACTGTAGAGGAGACAGAAAGGGAGGAAGAAGAAAAGACAGAAGGATGAAGAGGAGGATTAGTGGAAGAATGAGGCTGACAAAACTGAGGCAGACAAACAAACAGCTCAACAGATTGACCAGGGATAGAGGGACAGATGAAAGCCACTGACTGAAAAGAGTGACTCAACCAGAATCTTGCCCATGACACAGGGGAAAGAGAGTTGTTTTCAGAGATGATAACCTGTGCTAAGTGGGTCTTTCCAATATTGGTATAAGTGTCTACCTCATGAAAAATGTAAAAATGTGGGGAAATGAACTGCTGGGAAGAAAAAGATGATGTATTCTGTGCACAAGATACCTGCCACTGCTTAATTACAGGATCAGTGTCTTAATTACTGTCTGTAATCAGCCAACAGAATGACTGTCCTTTAGCTCATTACCTGAAGTGTCAGTGTTACAATAGGCTTTTAAGAGTGTCTCCCTCTATAGACATGCCAAATGAAAGCTAAGTCAACTTTTAACAGCAGTTGTGAGGAAAGGGGCGGATAATGAGAGGAAGTGGCGGGCAAACAGCACCAAGTTAAGACTGACAAAGTGAATTTGTGGTTGCAGGTTTTATATGATGTGTTTGTTGCGTGGTGACATCTGTTTATTCTTTGGTAGAAACCACTGCAAGCCTGATGGGAAATCGACGACTTTTTTTTACACCTGAGTATAGTTGGGGTAAAGTGTAGGTCATTAGATTGATTAGATTTAGTTTGTAATGCAGTTTCCTTCTTTGTATGTTGACTAACCACGCAACAAACACATCATATAAAACCTGCAACCACAAATTCACTTTGTCAGTCTTAACTTGGTGCTGTTTGCCCGCCACTTCCTCTCATTATCCGCCCCTTTCCTCACAACTGCTGTTAAAAGTTGACTTAGCTTTCATTTGCGCACTCACACTAGGGCCAGTTGTTCCGTACCGTGCTGAAGCACGGATGTCCCCCCTCCCCTGTTCCCCGCTGGCCCGCACTCACATTACCTGTACTCGAGCATGGTTACCTCCAACACGTTGCGCAAAAACATATCGACAGTTTACTCTCATAAAACAGGCACAGGTGTGTGTTCGCGTGCTGTGCGCCAGTAAAACACAACACAGCCAATCAATTAACACAACGCACTATGATTAAAAAGTGCAAACTTGTTCTTCTGAGTCATGCCTGTGTAGTATGCAGTAATAGATACTTGTATAAAAAAGCAGACGTCCTGATTCAACTCTTTACGCCAGCAAAAGTAAGACTTAGTTTAATGACTTAGAAGTCGCCAAATGACTTACTTTAACGAATTTTGTTAGTTTATATAATGCAGATTTGTAAAATATTACTTTTATGAGGTTCACAGTCACAGACAATAAACTTACCATTTCATAATTGTGGTAGCAGTGGTGCAGCAGATGTAATGAAGTCCACGCAGCACGCTGGATGCAAACTAATATTAAGCCTTTAGCCTTTTCCTTATAATGTCGATGGACATAAATTGAGTTCATTTGCCTTAATAATGATAAAATAATACAAAAAAAATGGTCGGATTGGGAACCCATACATACATAATGTATCCGCGTTGCATTGAGTGTTGCTTGAACAGGGCTCAGCTAGTGTTGCCTTTTAAAAATCGTCGATTTCCCGGGATTCCCTGGAAAATTGGCTTCTTTTCCCGGGATTTAAAATGTCTTATTTTCAGGAAAAATATTAATCCCTAGTGCGCATGCGTTACCAAGTGTACCATGCCTAAGCACACCTCTTCCAAGCGTACTGTACCAGGGAAGTGTACCGTACTCAAGCACGGTACACTTGCACTCACACTAGCCAAATAATCCGGATTTTAGGGGGCAAACGTGCTTGGGCACGGTACGATTGCCTAGTGTGAGTACGCCCTAATAGCTGGTTTATCGGCTGCTTCTATACAGCACTTTTCTAGTCTTCAAAACACTTTAGACTACAGTATTCACACACATTCTTACACTGAGGTCAGAGGCTACCATGCGAGGTGACGACCTGCTCATCAGGAGTTCTAATGTTCATTCAAACACACTCATACACACATGAAACAACCTTTTTTTCTGTTAAATGTTTGTTTTATGTAAAGCACATTGCGTTGCCACTGTGTATGAAATGCGCTATATAAATAAAACTGCCTTGCCTTGCCTTGCCTTTGGGAGCAATTTGAGTTTTAGTATCTTGCCCAAGGACACATCGACCTACCACTGATCTGCCGATTAATGGATGACCCACTCAACCTCCCAAGCCACAGCCGCCTGTTTATTTGTAATACAAAATAAGTTCTGAAAGGTGATCCACCTCCAAATTTATCAGCACTAGCACAAAACGACCTGCTGGGAGGAAGAAAAAAAACAACATCTAATATAATTACTGTTTTCTTGTTGCCAAGGCAGCCAAACCAACTTTTTCATCACCTTTCATTCTGTCTGCTGTTCGTCCTTGAAGCTTTTTGTCAAGTTGCGCTGGTTTATCAATGCAAACTCAATACCAACTAAATTCCTTTGAATGCAATTTGTGAGGAGAAAGTCTGGTTTCATTTATTAAAGTAACAATAATCAAAAACCTGTGAAAATTTCACATTTGCTTAACTCACACTTGTCAAGGCTGAAACTATTAAGTCGATTTTTTTTTTTTTTAATTTTTAATGAAGTTATCATTCAAATGAGGAGATGCTGAGAATGGAGCAATTATTTTCCACTAGAACTGTCATGAACATTGTGCAGAGTAAAACAGCAATGGGACCACTTAACAGGCACTACTAGCAATACAAAACACTTGGCTTAAAATCCCAAACACCTAACTTCCATTTTATTTTCCACTCTGTGCGGTACAGCAAAGGGAGTAGAACACCTGTTCCTACATTTGCTTTTACAGACAGGTATAGCTCTGGGGACATGACTGAGGTCCAACACCGGGTTTTAAATCTTACACAGTGCTGGTTGTCTTTTTTTTTTTTTTTTTTTGGTCTGTTTCTGGAATGCCGGTAGATTTAGCTAATTAGTAGGAGCCAGGTGTTAATTAGCTGAGGCGAGAAGGGATCGGTTTGGTTCCGATCCATACTGCTGTGTCTCACGGAGCTCCAACTCTTTGATCTCCCCTGCAGGCCTGAACGCGCCACTGTGTTTGTCATTTCCAATTAGGATGTTAAACAGATATTCCAAAGATATCTCCCCCTGTTACCCCCTCCTTCTTACTCAATCCAGACAGATGAGTGGAACAAGAAGGATGACAAATCAGTGGAGTGAATTTTTTTTCTTCTGTCAAGTGTTCTCCTTTATGCTGCCTGACAGGAAGCTCTGAACGTAAGGCAACACCTGCTGAGGAGGACATGAGGAGAATATCGCAACAGTTTGGATAAAACCAAATGAAAACATTTCTTACTGGCGCAGTTATTATTTCAGTGTTAGAAGAGAATATAGTTCAGTGGTAACAGAGCTTTTAAACTGGCAGCACTCAGGCTGAATGTTCCACTTACACAATAAATACACAAGTTGTTAAGGGCCATTAAATGCATCATCAAATCTAAATGTGTCACCGGCAGAACTGGGAAGTCATTTATGCCAATCAATCACCATATTATGCTAATTAGGAGGGCATTTGTTGGCACAGCCCTCAGAGACTTACAGATGTGCACAAATTCCACCAGAGATGAGATACAGAGTGTGCAGCCAACTGTTTGTGGGAGTTGTAGTGCAGGTGACATACTACCTCAGTACCAGGGATGCTGGCATAAATGGAAAAAAAATGTCCATGGCTCTCCAAGTAGGAAACAAACTCCCTAACCAGCAGGCTGCCATCAATCTTTTTCATACTGATTCATTTTTACCAAGTCAGGAGTTCTGAGTTCTACAGTCGGTAATATTCAAGTTGAAAGGAGATGATGAAAAATGAGCGTCAGCAAAGATTGTTGTTTGAGTTCAAATTACTACTTTGTTAAAGTTAGTTGTCATCACGGTTATAATAATAAATGTTTGTGTTGATGGCCATGAGGGCTTTGTAACTCAACATGGTACCTTTAATATGCACACAGTTTCAAATAGACAAGTATAATAAAGGCTGTCTGTAAGTAGCTTGCAATTAATCAAAATTGCAACTCACACACATGTAAATATGCTGGTGAGGGAAAACTACTAATGCAAGTCTAGACATAAATTATGTGCATGTTTCATGTCAGGTCCTATCATTAATGTCAGACTTGCTAATATAATGGCTTGATGTTTTTTCTCATGGTCATTTGCCCTGGTTAAGGCAATCACATGAGTTTGCCAAGTTCTTATCATGTCTTGACATTTTATTCCAATTTATGAAAGAGATGGCACAGTGTGAATATGCATAGAAAATGGATTAGTGGCTACAGAATTTTACTGGTGTCTCATTTGCATCTCTGCAGTGCCTCAAATATCTTGCAGCAGTTGCTGCACTGAATCGTGTAAACACCTTTGTTTTGTATGATGAAAGGCAGGTGGGGGGGTTGAGGCATTTTCAGAACAGCATGCAAATACAGAATAATAGAGGATTAGAAGAGGCACATTTGCATATGAACAAACTGTTATGGGGAATGCTTGATGTCTACAGTCTATGGATGAACACTTGGATGAGTAATGTGTCTTGTGGATGAGCACGTGCAGAAATAGCTCATGGGTTTTTCTCCTCAGTAGGATCCAATTGATGGGCTTACACAGAATTAACCAGGCTTTGGAACTATAGGATTTGGTTGCACAGACACAAATAACAGGTCATTTAACATGCTGCTGTAATGTTGTGGCATAATTTGGTAATTGTTTGCCTGTTAAAATATGAATATGAACCTATGAGTGCTCTCATTTTGAACTGCAAATCTGTGTGAACAAACCACAGAGGAAATGGACAATTAATTGGATGGGCGGCACACATTTCCTGTGTTTACACGGTAAATGGGATGGATGGGTAACAATGTGGAGGGAATTTCTGGCTACAGTAAGATGTACAATTGCAGGTTTTAGGACAGAATCTGTGTGTGTGTGTGTGTGTGTTTGTGTGTGTGTGTGTGTGTGTGTGTGTGTGTGTGTGTGTGTGTGTGTGTGTGTGTGTGTGTGTGTGTGTGTGTGTGTGTGTGTGTGTGTGTGTGTGTGTGTGGGAGTAGAGAGGAAGCAAATGAAAAAAAAGGATAGAAGGCTAAGAAAATCCATCAGATATTGAAAGGCATGTCACTGAACAGAGGAAGTCAGGCAGGTTTATGCACAGCAAGGAAGAGGGGCACAAAGGGGTAGAGCGAGAGCTAAAGAGAAGACGTGAGAGTGAGAAAAAGGCTAGAGGGGAGACAAAAAACTGCAATTGAGTGATACCCTTCTCAACTTGATTTGGAGCAAGGAAGCTTCAAGGGTTACAATGGGGAAAGTCATTTTAAGGGGAGAATCTTAAAACGGAGAGAGTTGAAGAGTTGAAACAGAGAGAGGTGGAGGAGGAATAGAGAGTTTTTGCCAAATTTAGGGCACAGCATCCATAGCTAACCCAGTCTCATGGCAGTTAATATATAGCTTTGTGTACATGGACACAAATTTTACATCTTTTTTTAATGTTATTTCGATGGAGTCCTCCTGGGGGTCACACAGTTGGAAAAAACCCCAAAAAGACTTGATGTGTAAATCCATGTGGACGGATTTGTAAACTGTGTCCTCGGATTCACAATCTGTTTGTAGGGATTACATGCACTCTTCTGTTCTTAAAAAATGGGCCTGCCTTGCCTGGACTGCGCTAACATCCACCCACTTAGTTCAATTTTATCTAGATTTAACAGCAGATTTTACAATACTGAAATCAATTAAACTGATTTTGCTTTTTGGAACACACTACATCCACCCACACCACAATGCACGTCCTTGGGGAAAATAACTCATAGGAGAAAATAATTAAAATGGATGGCGTTAACATTAACCTATCGTATTATTGTGCTATTGAGGACTTTTTTGTGTTTTTAAGATATATCAGTAAAACTAAAACTTAAAATGGTGAGAATAATAGGCTGTTTCTGGGCAGCAGGTCAACTGGTCCACCCACCAGACTGACAGAGATCATTGGCTGTAGGCTACTGGTAAAATTAAAATACAGAACTTAAAACAAAGATAAAATCTTGTGTGTAAATGCTGAGTAAAGTAGCGGTTATAGTTAAAATTAATGACAAAATCCCGCTTCTGTGCTCCCAATTCTCAACATAATGAACATAATATCACTGTAGTAGAATAAGGATGTACTACTATAAATACAGGCACAAAAATCTGTACTTTTTCTTAAAAGGAAATTGTTAAATTATACATGGCAACAGTTACATTAAAAATAAATAGATAAATAAATCCATGCTTAATGAATGAAAAAAGATTAATCGTTATCTTCCACAGACTGCATTTCTTTTCTTTCTTTTTTTGCCTGATGTTTGATAAGATAAGTGCTTTTCATGGTTAATGTGAGAAAATAGAAGGCTGTTGAATGCTTTGTGTGACAAAGCAAGTGAAGTGACAGTAATGGGGTGTCATGACTCCTGCATACTTCATACTATAGTGTACAAAAGGCCAGTGAAGAGACTGACACTATGGCAGTGTCACCAGTAAAAGGGCCCATAGTGAAAGCAAAGGGAAGAAAAAAAATCTAATGTAATGCAATAAGTACTGACGTTCTCCAATGGCCACCATTTCCCTGTTTTTTGTAAAGCCTGTCATTCAGACTGGCCTGGTGACCCTGAAGGCTTTTATCAATCAATGTCCCCGCGGAAACAATTATAAGGAGAAGCACTTCTGCTGTAAACCAAATCATCGTCATGCATTGCCTCCCAGTAAACGTTAGATGGCAAGGCAGCAATAGGTGGAAATTGAAAAGCACTACCCTGTTATGCTTCAAGGACTGGAAAGGAGTTGTTTCATTCAATCAGACAAAGGCATCCAGATGCTAATTGAGACAGCATGAATCACTGCACTCATGCTCATCAGAATATCTGAACCCATATGATAGATTCTGCAAAACAATTCTCTGGGGAGGTTGCTATAAACAGACATTTTCTAAATTTCAAGACTGTATCCACGTCTCACCATCTTTCTTTCTCTCTGTCTCTCTTTCTCTTTCTCAGTCAGTTGTGTGATAGACTGACCTAGGGATATAAATGACATGAATTCCTATCTATCATTCCTCCTCCCTTCCCTCTCCCCTTCTTCCTCCCTTGTGCTGTGGAAATCAAAGACTGCTGAGCCAAGGGGAAAAAAGATTCCATCAATCTTCGCTTGTCCCTAACAGTCACATTTACCTGACAAAGTTGCACAGCACTCTGTGAAATGCGGTTCCTTCCTGCCAAAGCCTTGGCTTATGCCCCTGAAATACTGTTTCTTTCTTTATATTAAATTCTATTTAATGGGCCGCCTTGGTGTCTCAGCAGGCCTAGGTGCATAATGTGAACTTGCAAGATCATGGAATCTGTCTCATGACCTTCGTCACATGTTTTATTCGCTCTATTTTAAGCTTTATTTATTCACGGAGGGTTTGCTGAGCATGCAGGCTCGCTTTCAACAATGCCTTGCTTAACATTCATACAGTTACACGCATTCAGTGCCCTGTGCTGATATAGTCTTCACTGTTGGACGCTGAGCTCTACCTGTTTGCCCTCTCTCAATGTACCTGCATGCTCGAGAATTCTTGGACACAGTGTTTCTCTTGCTCTCTCAGTATCTCTGCTGTGTGTGCTCTTTGTGTTACCTTGAAAGGCAGTTGGATTCGCAAGATCATGATATCGCAAGATCACATCTTGTCAAGCTTCAAATTATGCAATTTTGTCCGAGCTGTGTAACCAGAACTGTGTGGAGTGACTGGTTGCAGCCACCAGATAACTTGGAGCTGTTTGTTTCAGTTCATGACCTTGTTGTTCTCAGTGTCCGAGAATATGACAGTGTCTTCTAGTGTTTATCTTTAAGCAGTTTTGTATGCAACATTGTACAGTTACTGCATTCTGTATGTGTACAACTGCTTTCTTGCCCCAGAATTGAAGTGCTTTCTTTAACAGACGGTACAGAGTTTTGTTATGCTTGATTAAGTTATCCATCATTCCCTATTAACCAATAATCCTACTGGCAATTGGATTAGAGACAAAACAGCCCATTAGATGATCTATTTCAACTTTCTAACTGGCTGGAATTGTAGCACACTGTAAGATGTGAGCATGTTGGGCGAGTGGACAGGTGCACCTGAGCACACACAGCAGAGATATTGAAAGAGAAAGACAGACACTGTGAAAGAGTGTTCAAGAGTTTGAGATCATACAGCAAGAGCAATGAGATGAGTAGCACTTATTGAAAGAGAGTATCATTGTGAACTTATGTGCTAGCAAACACACAAATATATTTATTTAAGAATGTATTTTAACTTAAGTCAGTTTCATTACAAAATATGTTTGCGTGCTTGTAGAAAATCTCTTTCATTGCCAAAAGACTACCATCACGCACTGGGGAATGAAGCAAAAATATAACACCATATTCTATAATGTACTTAAAATATGGCCCCTGGAAAAGTTCTATAAAAAAATTACTCAGTTACATAAAGCTTATCCAGGCTTTCACACCAGAAACAGCATAGTGCTGATACATGATGTACAATTAAGCATAAACATATTATATGAGGAAGTCAGTGCGTTAGTACCCGAACAGTAATATAAATAATGCCCTCAAGGCTTTCATGTCTTAGCACCATAAACAGCAAAGTAATTAAGCTATCTGAGCTAGAGATTTGAATCAGCATCTGCAATATGTAAACAAACAATATAGAATATGCGTGTATCTAATCTGATGTGCACACACTTTCCTACTTATTGTATGCTTCCATTATATCCAGAAACGCTCCATTTTAATCTTTATTTTTAAGTGTAAATTAAAACCAATAAAAATCTTCTCCCAGATTGCCAGACAGCCTTTGGATGTGGTCAGTGTGTTTAATTGAATTGAGTTAAATTACGGATGTAAATCGAAGCAGTGCACATTGCTTTCACTGTTAACAGTTTAGGACATTGCAGCCCATTCTCCAAACAATAGACTCCGGTGTACATTTGGTGTGAGAGCCCAGGAGTGGAGCAACCTCACTGATCCACTGTGTTTGTCCCTCCCTGTTATTTTCAATGTTTGTTCAATGAGAGGTTATCGGGCCAGATTTGGTGGCGTGTTTGTCTCTGTCAGATCAGATTGACAGATAGCAATCTGGGATAGCAATTCTATCCAATTCCAGGGATCCTTTACAAAGCAACATTAGCAAACAGTTCTGTTATATCCTGCATGGGGACACATTTAAATCTGCAAAATACAACTTGGTTGTTATGTTTAGGAAGAAGATTAATCAGACACACAGGTGATTGGAAATGTATGTAATTGAAATATTGAGTAATATACTCGCCCCAATCTATAAGAGGCATTTTTACATGTACATTTTTGGAGGGAAATAAACTGCAACTTCAGAAGCGAGAGAAATACATACAATGGAAACTGTTCTGTTTTTATTAGATTTAACATCAAAAGATTGTTTTGAAACAGCAACATTAAACAGTAACTCTAATAATGTTTGTATGATTGTAGATTTCCCTGGTTCTTTTGTTATTGAGTTTATACTGTATATTCTATTTAGTCTAATTGGCAGCTCTACTATGGGCAAAGCCTTCTCGGTATTGCTGTTTTCTCCTCAGCATTATATCTTACAAGAGCAACCAGGCTGCCATTTCTAAATGACACAAAAAGGTTCATAAAAGGTTCATTTTACTCATTCCTGATGACTAAAATGTGGTTTGTGACGTCAAAAACCACAAAAAGCTATTTTTAATAAGATGCACAGAATATTATTTGATTAAAGTTGAGAGGGTTACTCTAATATCTTTCCTTCCCTAATCTCAAACACATTCTTGTCTATATTGGAGCTGTTTTAGCTTTTTTCTGCTGAAGCTTATCTGCTGTCTCTACCGTTGTTGCTGTCACTTTCCACCAAATGCCAAAGTTTGAAACTAATCTCTAAAAACATCATTTAGGTCCCACAATACTATTCGAGTGGATTTACTCCATGTAGTTAGCCATTATATAACAGTCCTACTGTACATGAGTTATTCTTCTTTGACATACGATATGGAGATATGCACTGCAGATACAGAATTGTACTCAACTACCCACTGAATGAATTCTATGTTAAGGCAAAGATATTCAAAGATTGCTTTGCAGAGTCTCCAAAGCTGGAGTATATCTGTCCTCATTATTCTGATATGATATTGCCCTAAGACAGATCAGACAGCAGATGCTAACTACTCCACTAAGCTTGAATAACCCCTAAAATCTTTGCCCAGACTTATTTTTCATTGCTGCATGGAAAATATTATTGCAGATATGCTTATGATGGTCTTTCTAAGTATAGAAAGTTCCCTGGGTTTGGCTGAAAGCCTAGAGGATCAACATTATCATTGTGGGCCAGAGAAGAGCTGCCCAGAAGCTTGTCCCCAGAGGTTGCTTAATGAGAGGACAGAGAGAGCGAAAAGGAATTGAAGCACCTGAAAGCCAGCTGTTTTCTGAGTCCACAGCAGAAACAGCGCCTGCAGTGAATGTGTTGACATGGCCATGGGGCCTCTCCAGACAATGTCACGACCCCGCTCTGCCTCCCGGCCAGCAGGCGACATCGTTTATCCAACATGTTAGCCCCGTAGCTGCAGTTAGGGTGACTTAACACAAGATGACTCCACAGCTAAGGCACAATTCCTGAGGATACATTTATCTGAAAGGATACTGGCCTCATAGCATCCTATTCATTGTGTTGTTAACAGACATACAGCCACCACTGGAATACACCATGACAGGTCTATGATCGTATTGCTCAGTATCAGGGCTACACAGAGCGTCATAATTCTGCAACAGTATTCTACAGGGTCGTAAGTTGGTGAAATACTTGCCTCTCTGTAAGGCCAGGAGCTACTTTGAGTTAAGTATTTATCTGGACTATTGTGAGGCACATATGTGGTTTGTAGCCTATATGTTATTGTACCACAGCTGAATGTCAAATAATTCAATGATAACTAATGATTAAAAAGGCACTCACAAACCGCAGAGACATTTTTAGAGTATGTGAAAAGTCAAATGGCATGAAATATTGCTAAGTACAAAAAGATTAGATGAGAAACTAACATATTTTATGTTATTAAAAATAGGTATTTTCATTCATTTTTTGTCTAACTGCCTTATCCTTAACCCTTTTCATAGCAACATGTGAAAATCTTAATAGCACATCTCCATGTGTAGCATTGGCCTCTACTCATTGTCAGCCTCTGTGGTAAGGCTTTGTCTGGTATTGACTTTGCAAAGCAATGAAAAGAAGAAATGTGAGTAGAGCTCACAGGGAGCAGCCTCACGTTGTGTGGAGGACTTTTAGCAGGAGCCATGTGAGTATCAGCATCATGCTATGAAGTGGAAGCTCATAGTGGAGAGTGTGAGGGAGTAGGGAGAGCAAAACTAAAGTTGGTTCTGACCCTCTGCAACCTCTGCAGGAAATTAAAATGCAATAATGGAAGCGCCCTCCTTTTCTAAATGAGAATATAAACAAATGATGGATAGCAATAATCTGAGCAGTCAGCAGAGCATATCGAAGGCCCCAGTGCCCACATAGCCATGGTTAGAAACGTTCAAGAAATGGGAAGAGGACTGAAATCAACAATAGAAATAGCTCCTCTTCCAGAAATAACTAGAATTAAGGTGAGGTTATTGTGGACAGGGAGAGAGTGGGAAAAAAGTGAGATAACAAATATCTAGCAGTTGGGAACCCAATGAAAGGCAGCATCCCTTTAGTGCTTCTGCACATTTACTCTGTGTTTGCTGTCTGTATGAGTGTGTATGTGACCCTGTGTGTGGGGGTCAGCATGGCCATGCATGTGTGGGTGGCGAGTATTGTCTTTCCTCCCTCTCAGATGCTGGTCCAATGCAATGTTTTTACCTGGCAGGTGCAGAATTGGCCTCAAAGTCCCATCTCACTGCTGCATCATGTTTTCTTATCTCAGTTTTGTTGTACAGCCTATTCTACATTATGCTGTTTCATCCCAGTGCCTATCGAAATTGATTTCAAGACAAATTCATTCTTATTTAAACAAAATTTTAAAAACGAATATTTGACAAAAAATTAATATGTAACTCATCTTTTTAGCCTTTTTATGGTCATTCTTTCAGTTTCACAGCATATTTACTGTCTGGTTCAGGCTTCCCCGCTTTCATCAACCATTTTTCCAGGCAGGTAGTTGGTGTCAACAAACAATCAAGTGTATAATATCTCTCCAGCACCCAACAGCAGACAAACACAGCTAGCAATGAGCAGATGAAGCAAGTAGTATATCTTGTAGCTAAAGAGCCAGATATTTGTCTCCAAAGTTGGTGGAGGACAAACCAGGGCTAAAGAAGAGTTACATGTATCTGGTGGTTGTGGATGTGACTCCAATGGCACAATAATGTTGTCCTGTGTCTGTTGGATATGTGAATTGACACTTCTAGCACATTGTTTGTGTCTGCTTGCTTTTAACTTGTTCGGCCCCCTTGTGGCCAAAATTGACTTAACAAATCTTTAAACTTAATTTACCAGTCTTAACTTAAATAGTATAATTTAACTTCTCCCAAGAACAAGAAACCCAAGAATATAAAGCCAAAAATAAATTAGAATGTCCTTATTTGACTAAATTCAAAATGTGGCTTATTAACCAGGACAACACACTCAACCAACTGATGATGACCTTAGCTTACCCAAGGTTTTTTGCCAATTTATTTTTTCACCTTTTATACGTGCAGCTAGACTTATTATACATCCCTAACACTGTGTCTTGTTTGGCTTCATATGTCTGTGATTGATTATTGATTAGTTTGATCTAGGTACTGTAGCATGTACGGTCTGTGTCATTCTTGATGAAGCGATATATGAATAAATGAATTGAGAGCACAGCTGAATTGACTAGAAACAAGATCATGCCCCTGCTGCTCTATAGCAAACAATAACAGCATGGGGCCAGAGGTCAGTGGTATCCTCCCTCAGAGGCCTTTCGCACCACCTATGACCAGTCAACTCACCTTGGAATGACCTGGTTATTGCAGACTATTTGGAAGCAGACTGTTTAAGCCATGTCAGCTGGCCTAAATAATGCCATCACCTGAACAAGCAGGACTCAGCAGAGAGATGGGGGGATTAGCCAGCGTGTTGGCTGCTTGCTGTCTCGCCTGCTGAAGGGCAGATGGAAATTACTTGGAAAAACAATCCTTTTATCACCAATGTCAATATTAATATTAATCACCCAGGGAGCAATTCTGTGAGCAAAACTCAGCATAGATACCCCCCTACACCCTCCAAAAAAACAACAAAAAAGCTAAACTTTCATTCATAGAAAGACAAACACACAAAGGTACACACCCAGAGACTTGTGTCCAGGCCAACACACACTCACTGAAGAGATAAAGGTCACTTGAAGACTAATCTGCAATAGCTGGAATGGACCTAAACCCAGATATAATGTACAGTGTCCTAAAGAGTTGTTGGTGTAAATGTGATATAGCTTTCTAAGACAATGATAAAATGTGTTCAAATAATAATCAGTGTCCTTTATAAATAATAATAATACAGGTTGTGTTGATGTAATGTGCCATGTAAGATTGTGGGGTGTTATGTTAATATAACGTTAGGTATCGGTCTTTACAGACCTTAACTTTTAGCTGGAGGCAAGTGCTTCAAAAAATGTATTGCCTGGTGTCCTGGAGGCGTGCAGGTCTTGGAGGGCCGGCATATTGCAGCCATTCACTTTTTCAGCACAGCGGATGATACACTGCAGTCTGCTCTTATTCTTGGCAGTTGCAGCAGCATACCAGATGGTGATGGAGGAAGTGAGGATGGACTCAGTGGTGGCGGTGTAGAAGTGCACCATCATTGGCTTTGGCAAGTTGAATTTCCACAGGAAGTATATCCTCTGCTGAGCCTTCTGGTCGGTGATGTTCTGCTCCCACTTGAGGTCCTGGCTGATGATGGTTCACATGAAGTGGAAGGACTCAATAGTGATGAATGGGGAGTCACACAGGGTGATGGAGGTGGGTGAGGCGGCGTTGTTTTTGAGAAATCCAAAACCATCTCCACCGTCTTTACAGCATTGACTTCCAAGTTGTTTTGTCCACACCAAGTCACCAGATGGTCAATCTCCCACTTGGAGGCAGTCTCATCCTCACCGGAGATGAGCCAAATGAGGTGTCATCCACAAACGTCAGGAACTTGACATACTGATGACTGGAAGTGCAAATGTTGGTGTACATGGAGAAGAGAATTGGAGAAAGGATGGAGCCTTGAAGGGGACCATTTCTCATAGTGTGATAGTCAGAGATGTTTCCCCAGCCTAACATGCTGCCTCCTGTCAAACAGGTAGTTGGTGATCATCTGCAAGTGGAGTGAAGCACATACTGCTGGGAACGCTTGTCCTGAAGGAGACCTGGTATAAGAGTGTTTGAGCTGAAATTCAGGCATGAAGTGGAGGGCCATGATTGCTGCATTGTTCACAGACCTGTTGGTTCTGTAGGCAAACTGCAGGGGGTTCAGGAGTGGGTCCATAATGGTTTTGAGATGGGACAGCAAAAGGCACTCAAACATCACTGACCAAAGGATTCTAAAATGACACTCATGGGGTTTCAATCCATTGTAGTATAAATGCATGTGTATCTAGAAGGTCTAACTTCTGGTAAGTATGTATTGTGGCAAAACTTACATATGAGGACAAAGTTACAATTCAGGCAAATCTGGAATAAGGTGACTGAAAAGCACACATAAGATGATAGATACAAGAGATTTCCAAGTCTCCAAACATTCATTTGAATACATGTAAATCAATCTTAAAGAGACAGAGAAAGTATGGAACTACTGTAAATGTGCCTGGAGCAGGTCATCCTGAAAGAGACTAATGAGGGAGACCACCAAGAGATCTATGACAACTCTAAGAGAGGCTGAGATTGGAGACTGTGCGGAGGGAGAGAAATGCCAGTCTTAAAGAAAACACATGAGATATTGGCTATATTTTGCCAGGGGGCACAAGGAAAACTCTGAATCCAGCTGGAAGAAGCTTCCAGAGTCTGATGAGACCAAATTGAGCTTTTTGGCCATCACACTTAACAGTATATTTTGAATAAGCCGAACATCATCATCAAAACACTACACATCATCATAGCCATACTGTCCCCCCCATGAAGCATGATGGTGTCAGCATCAATGCAGGAGGATGCTTCTCTGCAACAGGGTAGAAGGTAAAAATGCTGCAGATTGCAGGGACATTCAGGAGGAAAACCTGATTCATTGTTCAAGAAAACCTGCAACTTTGGAGACAATTTGTTTCTCAGCAAGACTATAAGCCTGAACCTAAAGCCAAAGCTATGTTAATGTCCTGGAGTAGCCAAATCAGAGTCAGACCTTATTCCAGTTGAGAATTGATGATTGGACCTGAAAAAGCTATATTTGTAATTAACTTGGCTTACATTGTAGAGATCTGTTTTCACTTTGGCATTAGAGGGTCCTTTTCTGTTGATCAGTGGCAAAAAAGCTACATTATATGTAGGCTACTTTGATTTAATATTGTACAGTAAGACAATACAATATGAATACTTTACATGTGTTTTATAGGCACTGTATACCAACAATCATGATTAGCTAATATACAACAGGTGTGCCAACTTGGTTGCATCATGTATTGATATTGTTTGTAAGACATACACCAATTCACTGTATATAAGCACTTGACTCCTTTAAACAACTTCAGAACTTGTGAAATGCTTCATTAAACTCATCAATAGAAAGTAAAGGAGATAGTTTGCATACATTAATCAAAAACATTGAAATAACAGATAACAGAAAAGCAAATATTTGGACACTCTACTTTTTAAAGTGGAACCTATAGCTTAAAACAGCAAACATACCGTACATACTGTAATTGCTTGGATTAACTCATCTTATTGTATATAGTTGAGGTTTTTGGAGTAATAACCTTTGGCAGTCTTAACAATAGCAACAGTTCATTAAAATACTATTTGTCAGAATACTAAGTAGCACTTTGTGATCTATATATTAGATTTGTCTTTGTCTATGTTCAAACATTCAAATTAATTTTAACCTTCATTTTAGCACACAGAAACTGTGAAATCAGCCTTTTTTTGTGGAGGCAATTACTCATCGACAGCTCTACAGCCCCACTACTGCAATGTATAATTGCATCTCCTCAAATTGTGGATTTTGGTTGGATTATTTCCATATATCTGATGTATTGCAAATGTCTGTTCAAATATCTGTTAGGGCTGATGGATACTGAAATCTGATATATGTAAACAGTTAGCCACAGGTGCTCAGTGTGCTGGATGTCACTTGAGTAGAGTGAGAGCAATATCCTCAGCAGATTGGGTTTGTTTTTTGTCAGTTAAAATCATTTCAAAGAAAACTGTAACGCTGGAATTTGAATTTTGAGTCGAAACACAACAACCATCATTTTCTAACATTCCTGGTCTAGGCACACCTCATGTAGTATGGTTGCACCACATGTGGTGAGCGTTATAATACAAACAGTATGGAGATTACATGATGGATTTTCATTTGTAATACACTTTTCCACCAAGGAATATATTAAAGGGTTTCAGGATAATATAAAATAATTCAGCTTTCTATCTGTGTTTCATGTTTTAGTTCAAAATCTAATGGTTAACTACAGTAATCTCAGATTATTTGTTAAATCCTGAATTAGCATATTTGTTAACTGAAATTATGACCTACATATGACTCAAAATTAAAAATAAAACCATACAAGGCTTTTCAAGAACACAATCCTAGAGCACTCAGGATCACAGAAATAGCAGTAGCAGCACAACAGAAACATTTCTACTTGAGTCTACTTTCTGATTATGTTGATAGCCAAATGTTTTTCAGAAGAAATAACGTTGAAGAAACTCAATTTTATGGAAGAAGTCCAGTCAGTTGAGCCTAACACGAGACGGCATCTTCACAAATCAAACCATATCAAAGTGGGAGAGGATTAATCCTTAGTTAGGGTTTAAATATAAATCTGGATTTTTCTGCTTGCATTTTCAGATAAATGCATAGAATGTGAATGTGTAAGTTGAAATTGTTTTTTCACAGAACAGATATGCCTCCATTTTATTAAATGTATCAATCCACACTACATACAAGAGGGTCTCACAGAGACCTCCTGCACATTTTTAAGCATTAAGGGGCCTGATTTACTAAGATCCCAAAATAGTGTGTACTAAATTGCGTGCACGGTGCAATAGATTGCGTATTTCGTTTGCGTGCGTTTTGCGGGTGATCTACTAAGAATAACTGCGTAAATGAAAACAGGTGTAACAAGGTGGAGACAGCAGTATTTAAATGAGGGTTTTGCGTGTCTTTATGGAGAGTTTGGATGAGTGATCAGGTTCTAGTGGAAGAGGTTAACAAATATATTGAGTTATAACAAAAACAAATATTACCAGAAAAAACGACATATGGGAGAGTATTTGTGACAAAGTCAATGCTGTTAGTAAAACCAAAAATATTCCACTCCAAAATTATTAACACAGGTGGAAAAACTCCGTCCTGTGCGTATTCTGTCATTGTGCCTCCGTCTCCTCCTCTCCACAGTTACAAAAGTCATCTGTGCCCAGTGCGCAGCCGGTTAATACCTGTCCTTCAAAGGTATTATTTATAGATGCAGTTAGCGTCAGAAATAATACCTTCAGGTTTGGTAAATCACAATGCGCATGCTAAATAACATATTTGCATTTTCTCCTCCCTGTATTTTGCGCACTTGGGTTGAAACGCTTCATATTACATATTCATTATGGCAAACGTACTAAATGGACAGCGCGTACTATCTTGCACAGTTGAAAGACGCAAACCTCAGTGCGCTGCGTTAGTAGATCAGCTTGAACATTTTTTGCGGGTGATGTCAAGTCTGCACACGTTTTTACACACGCAAACCTTTAGTAAATCAGGCCCTAAGTCTCTTTCTGTGGCATTTAGTGAAGCATAATTTGAGCAGGTAGCTGTTTAAATCGCACATATATCCCACTCTATATGTTTTTTCAATTTATTAACCATATCAATGAATCAATAAATACAAACACTGTTGATTTGATAGTTTGGTTCAGTATATTTCTGCTGTCAGTCAGCCTAGTGAAGGCAGTTTGTCCTCTCAGCTCCCCAAGAGCTACAGGAGTCAGACGGTTTCTTCTGTTAACAGAGATGCTGAATGCAGGACAAGTGAGAAGTGGGGAGGCCACTGAGAGGCAAAGAGTGTGGATGGACTGTTGTGCTCAAAAGAAAACGTTTTTTTTTTCCTTTTTCTGCTTGTGATGAAGTCTGAGAGGAACAGAAGTTATTCTACAGCTGATGCGCCACTCTGAATTCTGCCATTGTTTTATCTTTTGGTTGTTGCCTTGGCAATATCTGGCCATAAATTTGGGGGGCAGAGCCTCTGAAGGAGAACAAAGACAGGGATGTATTTGGGTGTTTAGTTCAAATATTTACAATCTCTCTCCAAAATGACTGACTGTACCTTTAATCATTTTGGTGCAACATGTTACAGCCTATTTCATTTGCCAATACCATGGATGGATGGCAAAACTCCTTCCTTGTCAGGTGTGACTTTGCTGGGCTGACTGAATCAGATTCAAACAAATTGACTCCGCTGAATCTGTTTTGTAGTGATTAAAGTCCTGCGCCAGGTACACTCCCCAGCTCCTCCACAGTGCTAAGCTCTCACTTCTTGGAACAAGAAGTGAGAGCATGAAGTGAGAAAACAAAGGCGGTGCAGAAACATTGTTTTGGCAAGTTAGTCTGATCCCTCCAAGAGCTGAGAGAGGAGAAGTGGGATGTGGAGTAAAACTACTGGGAAATATCTCTTGGAAATCTGGCAATGGGGAAATAAATCTAATCCTTCCTTGCTACTATCTTCGTCTGGGCTCATGTGTACTTGAGATAATGTCGGCTAGGAGGAGTACAGTAAAAGCATACACTTCCCAAATAATGCATTCATCTGATTTGCCTTTGGCTGTTGTTGGTGGACAGGAAAGGCACAATATCTCTAACTTATATGGCATATGGCAAAGACACATTGTAAAGAAATGAGGGAAGGAGACAGAGGAAAACTTTAAGTAAAAATGAAGGATACATAATGATATTTGACTCTCCTTTTCTTCATCTCCTGTGCAAAAAAAGCGTTCCACATGTTATAATCAGCCATCTGCGTCATATTAGACTGCCATTGTTCAAATCTATCGATTCAGCTGATAACCATGGGGGCTTTTTAAGACAGGGTCACACCAAATCCTGACTCGGCTTCAAGAGTAGAGGCTCTCTATTTTAATGTGCATCTCAAAAGAAAATCAAAATGTACTGCCTTCTACTTCCCTTTGCACAGTCCTGTAGAACTACCAAAAAGGTAATGTGTTTTAATGTACTTTTAACATAAATATCAACTATGAATTACAGGATCATAAAAATACATTGTACATGTTTTGCTCTGTATTAGAAGCTTTTATTACCACATAGAGCCTGCCATTCATCATGCACATGCTGAGTATTCTAGAGCTTGTGCTTCCAAGAAAATCAACATAATAGGTCAAAATGATGTCTAGTTATGTTTGAGTTGTCAAGGTGTTTATTTTAGCCCAAACCATGATCTTCCCTTACCTTAAACCAAGTGTTTTTTGCACCTAAACCTAACCAGACCGTAATCACAGTGTTGTCAAACCATAAACATCATTATTTTTAACAGTGATTTGACAAATTATGTTATCCTGCTGATTGCTGCAAATAGAAGCAGTGTATTAGAAAATGCTCCAATATGTCATTCTGGAATGCATGGTCAAACAACCTTTGTGGTCATTTAATTTGGAGGACTTATTGGTGTCATGCGTGCCTCATGGAGATTTTTTTCACTTCATTATTCCTTTTGGATTCCATATCAAAGTGCATACTGCGGCTGTGATTCTCTTTTCTGGTTCATCAAACCAAATATACCAGCCTGAGATTCATGCCTAATTCTATTAGTCATTTCAGCTCTCCTAAGTGGAAGTAGTATGCTAAAAAAGAGGGCAGAAATACTGGAATCCTTATCCCTCTGTGGGCACTGGCACCAAATTTAAACTCCCCCATCTTTGCCTTCCATTTTCTCTTCTATCTGATTTGTTTTTGGCTCTCTCTTTCTCTCCCATGCAGACAGAAACGTACAACCCCCCCTCTCCTTAACATTGTTAAAGTCAGTGATAGAGTGATTCCGATGGGCCAATGTGTTCCCCGCTTCTCGAATTTGTTGCCTCTGTTGTTGTTATAAGTTCAATGTCTTCCTCTGTCCCCTCACTTTGGCATCTGTCGGCTGCCGCTCTGCCTGCAGGACACCAGAGGAGACTACTGGCATCGTCAATGAGGAGAGAAGCAGTGCTCGCCTTCACGCTCCAGTGCCTGCACGCCTGAAGAGATGACAGGGAGAGGGAAAGGTGTAGGTTGACAGGCCAAAACAGCTTTTGCATTTATGCAACCATATGAACATATTTTCACAAATACATATGCACACTGAGGATTTGTGCATACAAACAGGGTTTTTTTTTTTTTTTACACCTACCATCAAATTATCCAACCCTAACCCCAACATAAATGCACATACAGGCACAATCCATATATGAATACATCCATATAAACAGGGTTAGGGTTAAGGTTAGGGTTACTAAAATGTGTATGAAACCATTACGTTCTTTCAAACACATTAGATTGAACTGAACCTAACATTTTATTCCATTGAAAGGAGTTATGAAAGTGAAATCTTTTCAGCACAATCATGTTGTTTCTGCTTAGTTATCAGTTCATTTATTCACAGATTTGTGGCACAGCCGTTGCTCTTAGCTTATGGGGAGTTACATCTATAGGTATACCTTCATTTGACAAGTGTTATGCATTTTGACATTTGTTCTGGTAGTGGCATGGCTTTAGGGATGAAAATGTAGTCTCTGGTTTGGTCTATGACTTCAAGACTGAAATATCTCAACTATTAAATGGTTTTCTACGATGCTGACTTTGCCATTTGTAGTTCAGAGTGAGGGATATATAAATAAATTGACTTGACTTAACATACTACCACAACACAGTGGACATGGTAAATATTATACATGATTGTACTATTTTACATAATCATGCTAGCATTGTTATTGTGAGCATGTTAGAATGTTGTGTTTAGTCAAGAACAGTCTCAGAGCTGCTAGCACGACTGATTTGCTTTCATGTCGTCAGGTTTGCAACACACAAGTATCTGCATATAAAAGGATAGAGGAAAATGTCAATGCTCCAGGGATATAATGAAGGTTATGATATTGTAACGCTACTTCTATACGTACAGATGAACCCCTTTACTGAACTCTATGGGTGACAGCTCTTGCCAATCACATACACATATTCACCCTCGGAAATTTGCATATGTACGTAGCTGATGTAACACAGCTGACAATCACAAACTTTGCGGTCACGGAAGAAAAGAGGGTTTAGAAGCAGCGGAAATGCTCCCTTACTGTATGGGAAACACGTATTTGAGAGACACATCCTGATTGGCTGGTTACTTACATCTAGATTTCAGTGACCGAATATGTGTGAATATGTTTAGATTTATTACCCATAGAGTCCAGTAGAGGGCAAAACCTGTGTGAAATAGAACTACATTATATCATATGCCTCAGTACTGTAAAATGGAGAAAAACAAAAAGAACTGGACTCCTATTTGTGATGGATATTTTATTGCCACTAGAGTCGCTGTCATGCTTTGTCTGTAGAAAACAGACAATACTGCTATGAAGTCAGAAAGTTACCCAAGACACCTGAGCCTTGTGTTTTTAGCCTTAGGTTGTTTTCATTTTGGACAATCTTTGCCACCAAAAGTCATAGTGCATTAGCTACTAGCAGTTGTTGTTTGCAGCGTTGCCATGGATGCACAGACAACAATGACTGGGATTATTTCTCAAGATCGGAAGTTATAAGGATGTTAACACATTGGAAATAGCAATTGTTTCTGATTCCAGCAGTGTATGTCATAAATTTGACTCATTTATGACACTGAGAAGAAGGAGTATATTGGGTACCACAGATTAATGAAATAAAAAAATACAGGATGTGTGATGATAATGCAAAACATCCACAATATTGCTTATTGTTTCTGGGTTTGACTGCCTGACCACAAAGTGTCCAAATGTCGTCCCATTTTCACCATACAACCAACACTGTCTCCTAGCAATAATATTAATATACTACTAATTTACTGTGAAAAATGTGTTTTGAGAGAAATGTAATGCCACCAGATTACATTTTTTACACACAGAAATGTATCTGCAAAGTTGTAAAATGTTCATGCAAACTGTGGGTTTCCCTCTAATGTCCTCTTCTGCAACATTTTACCCTTTCTGTTTACTGTATTAACATTTAACCAAAGGGACAATCGTTCTCTAACCTCAACTGAATCACACATTAGATGTAGAAACTAAATCCCAGTTTGAATGTTGTAGGCGACAACGTTGTGATTTAATGTTGTATCCCGGCGATCGACCTTCCTATGACTTTCATGCTGTCATTTGAACAAATGTTGGCACATAATCCAGGGACAATTACATTTCCTGCAGAACAAAACTTTGGCAAAGGAAACTTGAACTTAGTTTCTAGAAGACATGTTTTCACCATGTTATCCTTTAATATCGAATGTCAGGTCCTCCTTGAATGCACTTCAAAGAAAACATCTCCTGTGTGTGACTGTGCTATCATCCAAGCATCACCCGTTTTAGTGTGTTATTACCCATCTCAAGCAGGTTTCAATGTTTTCCAAATTGATTATTAGGAATAATAAAAATTAATAGACGCTGATAGCTGACTACAATGTAGGAAATTAAAGTTTGTTTTGTTTTTAGTAGCTATACACGATTTTAAAAAACTTGATGGACCAAAACTTCAGTGAGTGATTTCAATTATGTGGAGAAAAGATGTCATTTTATCAGACTTTGGTGCATATTCAGTATATCTGCTCATTTTTGGGTTGCACCTTGACTCACTCATGTAAACTCTCCTCACTCTGGTACAGTCTGTTCTGTGAACAATTAACTTTCTTTTGGGAGATAATCCCTCATTCAACTTCTTTAAAGGTTTCAATGTTGAGCTAATCATTTTTCTGATTGCGAGGAGAGATTGTGAGCACTTGATCTGTCTGTAAGGGTGGCTCTGCTCTTTTTTCCTAGCTGTATACATTTTTAAAAAGGGACAACAAAAGCTTCTCTAAACCTCAATCGAAAATTATTTCAATCTTGTCATTTAATTGGAACCAACTGAGCTGTCATTAAAAATGCCCTGCATACCCTTGTATAACCATAAGCAAAATGCCAGTTTTCACAGATTTCATGTCAGATTCCAAGGTGACTCGAATACAAGCACAAGCATTTTGTCGGTGAACGAACAGATTTCTCAGGCCTGATCCAGCATGTGGACCGCCTGAGCTGGTGGGTGAATCTGGCTCTGTGATGTGGACAACATGATGACAAATTGTCTCAGCAAAAGGTTGTATGGTAAGTTAAAAAAAATGTAATTAGATGCAACTAGATAACCTCTTACCACCCACGACTGGCATACAAACTGTAAGTATTCACACACACAATCATACACAAGTGCATGCTGAGACCAACATTAGTGCAACAGAAGTAGTTCTTGGAAGGGTCATACTGTGTGAGATTCATGACCAAACATGAAAGAACATAGCGTAATGTATGAATTGACTAATTAGAGGCCTTAAGACTCTTACTGTGGTCAGTGTTATTATTGACTAACATTACACTCTAAGGCACATAACAATTTCAACCCCAGGAAGAATATAATTTAGATGTGGTGTAGCGTGACATTTTTAATGAAATCTTCTTCGCTTTTAGCCAACAACACTTGAAAATAAGCTTCTAAAGCAATTACAAATAATATAGTGAGCAAGTGGTTCTCTTTGACCAATTACATTTATGTCACATTGTAATTTCTTCACTTTTAAACACACTAGATGTGTTTACAAGTCCAGAGGATGAATTTATTGCTTCTGGTGATCCCTTTACTTTTCCTTTAGCACCACTATACTTCTGACTGAAATGTCTCACCAAAATCCAGTAAAATATCTCAATAACTCAACATCTACAAGATATATTGGTGCAACATTTTTTACAGTCCTTGTACAAACATCCATGCCTCTCAGACAATGAATCATAATGACTTTGGTGATCACCTGACGTTTCTCCTTGCGTCACTGAAATGTCTATTTTTGCTTTATGATGAAATACCTGCATAGTGAATGACATCCCCATCAATTGCAGCTGTACTTTGTGTTTATTTATAGCAATGTTAACATACAAGCACGCTCAAATAATATGTTGAACACGCTGTTAAACATTATACCTGTTAAACATCAGCATGACAGCATCGTCATTGTGAGCAAGTTAGCATGCTGACGGTAGCAGTTTTTAGTGACTTGGAGGTTCCAGTTGAAGAACAAATGAAAGTAAACACAATGAGGGACAGGACAGAAGATAAGGAATGACTCTAATCCCCACAATTGTAGCAATGTCAAGGGATCATGATTATCACAGTTCACCAACACATTGTCATTCCTAGGTCGTCAAATACCACTCCTTTGTTCTTCACTAACTCTGATGTAAATCCACCCACGGCAATATTAGACACCCACAGCAACTGCTCCGGCCATCCATTCACTCCAACATTAACCCTCCCACAGCGCTATAAGACACTGTGAGCATTAGTCAGTAGGCGGACCCACTACCTGGAAGTATTTTTCTCATTGTCAATTCCCATGTTAAGGTTTTCTTCAACATTTCGCAACATAAAAACATGAGAGTGTCCTACTCAGCAATATGTTAGTTCAATGTAAAGGCCCCATCAGTTTCAATTATTTCTCCTTTGATCCTCAGAAATAGGCAAGGCAGCTTTACTTATATATCACATTTCATACACAATGGCAACTCAATGTGCTTTACATAAAACAAACATTTAACAGTAAGAATTGGAAACAAAAAACATGCAATTTGAAAAATAAAAATAAAACCCAATTATAGTAAAAACATGGAAACATTAAAACATACAATTAAAAACAACCCCCCACTAATAATTAAAAAAATAAAAATAAAAACAAAGTACAGAAAAATAGATATAAAATAAAGTTTTTTTTTTCTTCTTTTTAGTCAGTTTTTGGATATCTGAATATATATCAAAATGAACAACTGCCCATTTTACAATCACAGCCTATAATACATGGCAAGAACACAAGCTCATGTAACTGATATATTCTCTCACTTCCTCTTCACATGCCATTATCACACATAATTTACCATATGCATGAATTTTCATACATGACACACTTGCAGTTTACTTATTCTTAGCATATCATCTGTCAGACCTATATGTGCAGGCCCATATGGCCCATTATATCTATATTCACTAGTCATTAGTTCTCATGATCCTACATTGCTGGCTGAATGAATACCTTCCACATCCACTTTAATACAATACATTCATACATGCAGCATTGCTGTTTCCAATTTTCATAATGTAGAAGTCTCTTAATTCTGACATAAAACGCAAAAAAAATAATTAAAAAGTGTATTGAAAAAAAGAGATGTGGGTTCATTAATAAAATGTCTGTAGTTCAAATAGATCAATAATTATATAAGAGCTAATATATTAATAACAAACTCGACTTACAGTACATATGTTCTAAATCATTTTATGTAACAGTATAAGTGCTTTACAAAAACATCAAAACAACTGACTTATAAACAGTTTGAAAATATACAGATAAAATAACAATGTTATCAGATAAATCACTGATAAACTAATTTAAAGTTATCAGAGTTTTAAAGGTAATTAAAAAGAAGAAGAAAAACTTTGCTGACCTCATCTTCTCAGGCTTTGATAGAGTCGGGAAGATTTTGTAATCAATTCAAAAATCAACAGGTAGCCAGTGCTCAGTGAAAGGATTTGTGAAGTGTGATCGTGTCTGCTAGCTGGCAGCCAAATTTTGAAGGAGCTGTAAAAGTTACATTCGTCCAGATGGGAGGTGATGTAAGTGTGAGAATTTGTGTGTTCTAACCCTGCCTCTCTACACACACGCGCGCGCGCACACACACCCGCACACACCACCACCACCACCACCACTCCATTCCTGAAGAAAACAAGATTGTCCTTACATTTATTTGGTCTTTGAACTTGACATTATGTTTCCATAATTATCTCACAACTCTGACCTGTAGGTCTTTGTACATAGTAGCCAAAAGTATGTGGGTATTAAAGAAAAATGATGTGAGCACAAAACATCCCACATACAGTACATGATTGCTGCTTCGCTACTATAACAACATCCACTCTTCTGGGGAGACATTTCACAAGATTTTGAAATCTGACAGCAGCCAGAAGAGCATTTAGTCAGCCACTGATGTTGGGTGATAAAGGCCTGGCCTGCTGCCAGCGCTCCAAATAATCCCAAAGGTTTTGGATGGGGTTGAGGTCAGGGCTCTGAGGGCCAGTTAAGTATTTCTACAACAAACTCACACGACTATTATGCACCTGGCTTTATGCACAGGTCAGGGATAAACAGGAAAGGGACTTCCCCAAACTGTTGCTGTGAAGTCAGAAGCACATTATTGCCTACATAGTATGTGGACAATCCTATAGCTATAGTGTATTAAGTATTGAGATCGTAATAATTATACACCATATTGGTACTAAAAGTGATGGTTTTCTTTCTTTGCCTTTATAAAGTAAGAAATGGATACGGTCCAACAGAGACAGACATTGTTAAAAGAGATATCTCAGAGTGACAGTCATTTAGTTGGGAAGTGGGAAAAGGACGATGACCTTTCTGTGAGGAGAGGTGTCAGCTCCAGGAGGAGTAGGAAAGGGGATGGTGTCTCCTTCGCTTCAGTGACTTCCTCTCTCCTGTACAGGAAAGCTGTCGGCCATCTTCCAAGAGGACTTGCTTTCACTCAATCTCCCTTTATCTTCCTGCCTATCTGCTACCTATCTCCCCCTTCACTCTTTTTGTGTGCAATGTCTCCAAACTCCTTTCCACCCCTCTTCTCTGTCTGTCTGTCTGTCTCTGTCTCTGTCTCTGTCTCTGTCTCTGTCTCTGTCTCTCTCTCTCTCTCTCTCTCTCTCTCTCTCTCTCTCTCTCTCTCTCTCTCTCTCTCTCTCTCTCTCTCTCTCTCTCTCTCTCTCTCTCTCTCTCTCTCTCTCTCTCTCTCTCTCTCTCTCTCTCTCTCTCTCTCTCTCTCTCTCTCTCTCTCTCTGTCTCTCTGTCAGCCACTATTAAATCAGATAGATTGCAGGTGTGTTTCCACTGTGAGGGAGGATTCACTGCCGCTCTATGCCTGCAACCTCTCAGCATGACACAGCACCTCTCCCAATTTACTGTGCCGTAATTTATCCACAGATCCTATACATACTTAAACCGCATTTATGCATGCAGACCTTATGGTTATCCTATTTATCATAAACCCCTACCTCTGCATTAATTCTGAGCTGTGATTAACTACAAATGCTGCCGACGGTGAGCATAAAAAGTCTAGCAATAAACTGCCCAACTTCATCCACTGCCCATACAGGGATGGAGATATTACTCAAGCGGCCAATGTGTGATTATTTTGCATTCATTTACCCCGGGCATTTTTGCATGAGACTAGATGTATCCACACTGAATACGATTTTCTATCTTGCCTGCTGTGTTCTCAGGCATATTTTCTTCCCCCGTATCCTCAAAATGGCAGCTGCTATCAGTAAATGGCACCAACCTTTCTCAGCAGGGTGAAAATGACTGCCTTGTAAGCTTTGCACCGGCCTCAGCCCTCTCCCAAGATGGTAGTTAAAAAACGATGTTGACCTATGTGCGGCCACAGGACTGTATATCTCAGCCAGTACAGCACGCAGGAAATAATCCCCCCAGTTTTGAATTATTATGTGTCCCAAGGTCCCTAAATGGATTTTCTTAGGAGCAATGCGAGCCTGTAGAGTCTGGACATCAGACTATTTTGCTTTGTTGGTGTTTTTTTTTCTCTGTTATTGATTTTAATATTACCTAGACTTCCATAATCCCACTTATACAATTAGATTCATCTTCACTTTCCCAGTGGTGCAGAACAGCGCTGATTAATTGAGTCTCTACTGACAGGCCTCAATTAATTGGACAAAGCACTGGATTCTAACTGTACAAAATTCATTAATGGCCTACTCTATATCAAGGATATTGCACTGATGGATGACTGAGGTCTGGCCTTTTAAGATCACAACAGTAAACAATCTGGTTGAGACTATCATGACATTTCCAAACCAAGCCATTTTTTTTCTTTTCATTTTCAGAGTGTCTGTCTGTGGGTGCAGGGTTCTATATAAAACAATTGCTGTTCTGGCTCTGTCCTCACAAGCTCTCAAAGGTCAGCTTGGACAACACCAAGTGCTCTAATTATATTTTGCTGCAAAAATTGTCTAGGGAGCACAGGTCTAGCCACATTGTAGCTGAGGCACAATAAAGGTGTTTGTCTACATTAAGGTTAAGGTTCAATCTCAAATTGCTTCAGTTGCGTGGGGTTCTCGGGGGTTTTGACCCTCCCAAGACAGGTGCTGCTTAAAAGCTGCTGATTGCTCTCTACTTTAGGAAGCGACATAAAGTTTGAATGTCAAAGGTCTCCCATGTCCTCCTTCCTTGATGTTTTATTCATACTATATTATATAAACTATATTTTATTTTCCCTTGGGTTAATTTTGCAAAATTATCTGTAAGAAATTAGAGGGAAAAAGCAGAAACATGGAGGCAAAAGCAGAAAATAAATCAATTTAAAAAATGCTTCAAAGAGGGCACCTACAAGGAGTAAGGAGGAAAAGCTCAAAACAAAATAGCTCAAAACTGATTTCCCCAAAATCCTTTTTTGCTATAATTTTCTGAGACAATGATGCTTCTTAAGTACCAGAGTTGAAGTTTTACTTTCAGTAGCAGCACTCACTACTTTGTCCTTTTTAAATTATCGTTCAGAAACACTGAGTGAGAGGCCACCACATTATTAAGGGTTTCCAGGAGTTTTTATGGGGGAATATGCAATATAAAAAGTAGGATTGCTATAGCTACTATTACTTTCATAAACTACATACAATAACCTTTTGAGTCTGTAGCAAGAAGCAACAGAGTCCTCTTGAGAGAAGTTTTTTGGCAGCATTCATTCCTTACAATGAGGTGGAGGCGAAGGTGACCCCTGCAGAGCAAGTATCTCAGTCTGAACTACATTCCCTGTAGCTCTTTCCTGCCATGCGGGCCATCAGAAAGCCAGGCTCAATCCACTTTTCTAAATTGCTACCATTTAATGGAACACCTTGACCTGACTTCCCTCCCTGCCAAAAAATATATAAAGAAATTGTTGGTAAAAATGAGGCCTTCCAACTTAGGTGATGCCTGTGGAAAATTGAGAATGCATCAAACACTGCTTTTACTGAATTGCTTGACAGATGCTTTTCTCCAAGAAATCTTCAGTGGGCTAAATGCAGGAACTGTATTTTCTGTCTCTTCCTATATACACTTATATGGTAACCCCTCCTTTTTAAGCTTACTCTTTAAACATACAGAGAAATGTTGATGACAATGGAAATGTACTGTTTCCTAATCATTACCTACCCTTGTGGTCAATGGTGTCAAATGCAGCACTAAGATCTAACAAGAAAAGTATAGAGAGAAGTCTGTTGTATTATGCAATTAGGAGGTCATTTGTTACTTTCACCAGTGCTTTCTCTGTGCTATGATGCACTCTAAATCCTGACTGAAAATCCACAAATAAACTATTGTTATGTAGAAAGTCGCACAACTGATTGGCAACTGCTTTTTCGGGGATCTTACAGAGAGAGAGGTTAGATATAGGTCTCTAGCTGGATAAAATGCCTTAATCAAGATTAGGCTGTTTAAGAAGAGATTTTATTGCAGCTATTTAAAGGGCTGTGGTACATACCCTGTTAATAAAGACAGATGGATCATATCTTATAAAGAAGTTCTATCTAAGGGTAAGACTTCCTTAAACACCCTAGTTAGGAAGAGACCGGTTGATGTTTTAGATGAAGAACTTATTAAAGTTAGTTCAGGAAGGTCAAATGGAGAAAACAGGTTTTACAACGGTTTCGAAGGTTCCTGTATTTGTGCATAAACCAGTGCCTGTTGAGGGCAGGCAGTGATGAATTTTATCTCAAATACTTAGTCATTAAAGAAGCTCATGTGGTTGTTACCACTGAGAGCTACAGGAATACATGGATCAATACAATTACGACTCTTTGTCAGCTTGGCCAAAGTGCTAAAAATGAATCTAGGACTGTTTTATTCTCCTCTATTAATGATCAGTAATAGGCAGCTCTGGCATTACAGAGGGTCTTCCTATATGTTTTAGGACTGTCTTGCCAAACTAGAGATTCTTCCCATTTGGTGCAACGCCATATCATTTCAAATTTTCATGATGTTTGCTTTAATTTGCAAGTTTGGGAGTCATACCATGGATCAGTTTCAATACCATATGTTAAAACACGGTCGAGAGAGTGGGTTTATTTACACTCTGGGGGAAGCCAATTGAGTCTAATCATGAGATAAAAACAGTGCTAAGGCTATCATTATTGACATTCACATGAATATTAAAATCACTATATTATTTTGATAAAAAAATCTGAGAACTGAGAGTATGGGCCAGGAGGATGGTAAACTATAACAAATACAACTGGCCATAAAGTTTTCCAGGTTGGGTGTGAAAGACCATGCAAAAGGCTTTCAAAAGAGTCAAAAGTGGCTGAGAGTCTACCTCCTCGGCCAGTGTCTTGAGGAATGTGAGTATTAATATAACTGGACAGAGTGGATTCATTTAGGCTGACATATTCTTAATGGCATAGCTAGGTTTGAGTAAGACAACATAAATCAATATGATAATCTGATTAGATCATTTTAAATGCAGTTTTAGATAAGAGAAATCTAATGTTTAAGAGTCTACATTGTCCTTTTTTGCACTTCAGTGGAGGTGTTATTTTTTATCAGAATTTGATGTGCAAGTCCTCTTCTGTTTACTTTAGATTGAATTAATGTAAGTGGTTGGGGGGGCAGACACCATCTCTATGGGTATGTTACTCATAGATAGAGAAATGTCGATACCGTGTTTGAAATTTGATGTGTCTGCATGGTCACCATATTGGAGTGGGAAACTGTTTGGTCAGAGAGAGTAGACTGCTTTGAAAAATGGTGCAGCCATGTGCTGCTTCAGACTATCCTGATGACCTGACACCGTAGTAATGATGGCTACCTAACGAAAACATGATGTAACTGAATAATTATTAAAGCACTACTGGACCAGGGGTCAAAAATTATATTTACTTATTTGTATAATTTATTTCATAAGAAATTATCAACTGGAATGTGTTTGTGCTCATGAGATTATACACTAGCTAGCCTAGGGTTTTGCTAGATCTAGGAAGCCATATTTACACTAGCTTACTAGCTTAATGCACTGGCAGCACCATTCAGCTACACACCAGAAGTAATTTTTACATTACTTGGTTTTTGTCAAAGGTTCCCCAGAAATCCTGGCTAAGGAAAGTTTGGGCCATAGCCGTCAGACGAAAGGATTTTGCGCCGAATGACACTAAAGTTCTCTGTAGCTGTCATTTCAAGGCGTTCTTTGTGGTAAATAGTGTAAATATATAGTGGAAACTTACTGGAATAATGAGCATAGAAATGATCTCTTGCTAACACAACTGGCATTATCACACAACCTGATATAGAAAGCAACAACCCTTTTAGATTTTTCTAATAAAGTCAGGTCAACTCGTACATCAACACAGGCAAGTGAGGCAAGTGATGATTATATACCTGTGTCTGAATCTCCTGAACTGCTGAACTCATCAACCTCAGTAGGTGTAACAAAGAAGTTCTTGTCAACAATTTTGCAACATACATAGAGTATTTGGCTCTCTTGGCAATGAACAAGTGTTCATAAATGCATTGATTGGCCAGTGATGCCTTAATTAATATTGTGCACTTAGTCCTTGGAAAAATGCACAATATAATGTATAAGCCAGTGGATTAATAGAGGTGTTTACACCTTGAGTAACATTTTGAGTAAGCAAAGGGTATACTACACTGCTGATTTGGTATGCTGACGCTGACAGTTTGTTGTTGTTTTTGTTGCCTTTTATCCTTTTCTGTTCATAGAAAAATCAGAGGAGCTTGTGTTGGTGTCATATGAAGCTGAAGTGTTTAACAAATTCATCAAGCCACATGTGTGTCTCATCATCGGTATGTTATAACAAGGTTGAACCTTTGCAGTAGCAGTAGCTTTTTTGATTTTCAAAACATTGTTATGAGCAGGGTTATTTTTGATCAATTTCTTTTTCGACATATAGTTATAGTCACAATCATATTTTTACACTGAAATATTTTAACTTAATTGCCCTGTTACGCGTAAGGTAAATAGACTATCAAATGGGAAGGCGATAAACATCACTCCCTCTGATAGAAAACAAATGATGTGGAAATTTTGATTTGTCAAATGAAGTTTCATTTTTTCAGGTATAACAAGCTGTTATATTATTTGTGTTATTTTGTATAACTGAGATTTTGTGTGTGTTCACACAGGCTCATAATATATTATAATACTCACAGATATCCTGCCAACAGACAATTCACAGATATAATATTTCCTTAGTTGTGTGTTTGTATTGGAATAAAAGAAAAAATGGGAATTCCAGTTTTAAGAAAATAAACAGCTTACAGAAAAACAGACTTTTTGTTTGCATGCATTCAGTTGGTCAGGCAGTTTGAACCAGAGGTGAATAGCAGCAACAGAAAAACCAGATTATTCGCATTAGTTTAGTCCCAGGTGGGTGGAGGAGCAGTTTGTTGCATGACCTGCAGGTACAAGTGGAGGAGTGTGAAGTTCAAACAAGAAGGGTGGAGCATTACTGCACTAGAGTGTAAAAAGAGGTTTCTTTTTTTTAAAATTCATCCCTGGTTTCCATAGCAATTATCAAGCTCATCCTTTGGCTGGTAATTCCTGCAAAACTCTGAGGCTGACTTTTATCTTTCCACATTGCTGAAAACCCCACATAGATATACAGTACCTCAGTATGACTCCTTTGAGAGAGCTGAAAAAATGCTTTTGTAACCCAGGCTCATTTTATTCCAGATGATTGTGATCCTCTGAGTGTATGATAATCCCCTCAGATCCAAAATCTTGCTAAATCAAACTGTAAAAGTACAGGCCTCTTTAAAAATGAACAGTTTGAAATGTTTTTCTCTCTAGATTCAACGCCTCAGAGGTCTCTGATGAGAATTTAAATGTAACTGGCCATAAAGCATCCCACACATTAAATTAAGCCAGAGAGAATCTAATTAGCAGTGATTGTTGACTTGAGTGACAACTTGTTTATGCAATGCGTCGATAGGAGAGTGATGTTTGCCAAAACCAAGGGGATGGAACAAAGTCCCGGTTCTTAGCCAGTGGCTTAGTGGTTTAAGCAAACTTGATTGCTTATGAAATTATCCAAATAAAGGAGTTGCCAGTGTGCTTCATCAACATCGATTGACATAATTTTTCAAATCCAAAACATAATTTCCATTTGGTCTTAAAGAGATATTAAAGCAACAAGAAATCCAGAAGGAATTGCAGATCCCTTGAAGATTATCCAGACTGCAGTCTCAGGAAATTGCTATCTTTTAATTAGCATGTTTCTGGATTACAACATGGCTACACCAAGGATGCCTTGACTCAAACAGAAAATCCACTTCTCCTTCCACCATACTGATGAGTTCCTGGGTGTCCTGGATATTCAGATTGGTGGAGGTGAACTACGGCTGTATTTGTTAAACCTCTCACTGCTATCAGCGCCATATGTTGCAATGGATATGGAGTAAAAGAGGTGGGATTACACTTCCATTGGTCCAGGGTGGTCTTTTGATCTCAGCTGGAACCCCACTTTCCTGCTGGGTTGACTTAGAAGGCAGGCTGAGAGCTCAGCACCAACAGCACAGTGAACCTGGGCTAGAAGCCAGCTGTTGTAGGTGAATCTATACAACATCTGAGGCTTCCATTGATAGAAAAGAGAAAAACTGTGTCATTTATTTGTGGTTGAAGACATCTCCACAGTCAGGAAATGGAATTTCCACACTAGCTGCATTTCTAGGAGGGACTTGTGGGATTTAGTGCTTAGTGTATGAAGCTGGAAGCTACAGTCCCAGTGCAATTAGTAACTTTTAATAAAATAATGTAAAGGCACACCAGATGAATTCTTCCAAAGTTTTGATTCATGAAAACCAAACTTACACTTTGTGGTTTTAGTTAAATTGGGGAAAAGAAAATTGCAACCAATACTTGCACAGTTACTTTTGGCACCTGATTTTGATTTAGTCTCATTTTGGTCAGAATTGTTCTGTCTTCCAAGTATTTTGAGACTACAGCTAGTGTAATCTTTGTTGTGTGCAGTTACCAGAGTTACATATATTGTTTTTGTCCAGGTTATTGGAAATTGTTCTCGGTGTCCATGTCCCTCTGCTCTGCAGTACTACAACAGACTCTCTTCAGTAAGTCCAGTTGTCATTTCCAAACTCTGCCTGTTTGAACAGAACCACTGACTCCCCGTTGTTCCTGCTTACCTAGCATTACCACAATTACCTGTGCTCTCCACTGCAGAGCAATGAATCATTCAGTAGCTGAATTCACTCACTTCTCTGAGTTTATCAGGGAAGGAGAAGCTAAAATGTTAGATAACGAAGTGATATTTCTGTAGTCAACATGTGGAGGGAGACTGCCCACATGAATACTGTAAATTGCTCATTACTTCCAATAGCAACACGGATGTCATATCCACCTCACTTGATAATGTTACATTAGCTTAAATATCAAAACTTTGCATGAAATATGTAATCAATTTGTCTTTTTGTCCATCTTTCCATCTTTCCTATTATTGTCTCATTTGTATTTGCGGAATAAGAATATTATACATTTCATCGTTGTTTATCAAAGGTTTCTTTTTTCTGTAGTTACATTTCCTGCAAGACTAATTTGCAAATGTAATCATATATGAACAAATCTTTCAACAGACATGTTAGTCAGAGGTAGGGTTCTTTTAAACAATATTACTTGTAACATCTGTGATATGTGATCATTTATGTTACTGAATTTTGTATGGCAGATTGTGCTTTTCTATACATTGAGCAAGGCTAACACAAGTTGGGTTATTTGTTTATGTTGTGCTCCACATCTGGTGCTATCCACCAATCAATGACTGGCAGACACATACTACATAATGTATGCTTGTTGTCTATGTCAAACACTTAAGCTTGTTTTTGTTTTTTTTAAAGGGCGGTTTCTGCTTTTTTTATGGATTTTTTAACCCAATTGTGCAATAAGTAATTAATGCAATAAGTAAGTAGTAATTAATGCAATAAGTATCTTCCCAAATCCATTGGATGCAAACAAATACATTGATCAAGACCTGATTGGCTAAAACCATTTGTCGCCTTAGAAGAAACTAGACAGATGCATATCTGTGATGCCCTCATATAAATGTACCACTAACAAGCACTCAAGAAGCCCAGTGAAAAACAGAGCCTGTCTGAAAGGAACGCGATCAATAGCAGCCCCCTTTATTTTATTATATCCCTCCCTGCTCTCATCCACCTATGCCAATCCTGTTAGCACTATATAATCTGTCTCAGGATGGCACCTTCCCTAGATCCATTCTACCAGGCTTATAGATTACTGCCTTTTATTGGCGAGAACAACAGAACAAGGACAGGGTTTACTCAGTATTGGAAAACTATAAGGAGCAATTCTTGCTGTTTTAGATGGGACACTCAACAGGCGAAAACCAGCAAACAGAGGCTATGCATTTCATGTTAAGTGTGCTCGTTTTTTTTTTAGCTGTTTGAGTGGAGAGAGGTAAGGGTCAGGGGTTGCATACTTGAGTGTGTTTTGAAAATATGGAGGCCATAAAGGATGAGTTCACCCACACTATAAAAAACACTTTTTACTATTTGCAGTGCTTTTGAGATATCAGTAACACTTTATAATACAGGGCACAAAACAGGGAGGATTACGAAGGAACAAGTGAGGAATGACCTGATAATTGATGAATCACCAATAAGTAACGCCTGAATAACTGAATAAAAGATTATATTCTGTAGTTAATAATGATTAGTTACTAGAGGACAAGACTTGGAGATACTATCTTTATGAATCACAATGTAATGATTATGGACACAGACAAATTTCTTCATGATTCATTCCTGAATAAGAATATAACATAAATGCAAATGACAGTTTAATGTATTGTGCTCTGAATCTAATTATTAAGATATTTTTGAAAATATTGCTGTCTCTGGTTTGTTATTTCCCAGTTAGTATTTTAGTTTATAATTAGTTCTGCAGGATACTCCTTTACTTTACTTGGGGGGTGCTAACCCTAACCCAGAGTTTTTGGGAACTTTAGTGTAGGATATTTTAAAGTGATAACAAAATATCTGCCACCCAAACTTCTGCTCCCATACCAATAAAAAGAATGATTGTAGTACTCACAGCATTGAAAAATAACATTTGAGAAACTCTGCAGCAGCAGTTTGTCTTTCCAAAAGTAATGTCCCTTTTCACTGTGGATGACCCAGACCCAGCTGTGAACAGTTTTCATTAGAAGAAAACTAGTTCAACCCAATGTTGGACTTTCAGTTCTTTCAGGAGCAGGAATTGAATTCCATTCACTGCTCCTGTATTAGGCTGACAATTGAGAAACAAAAACTCAGCACAGAAAACATATCTGCATAGATAGATACCACAGGGGTTAAAAACAAAATAAAAAATAAACAAAACAAGAAAATACAATTGTATTATTTATAAAGCTATAAAAAAAATATTAGTGATTTGGCCTTTTCTGATCCTTTCAAAACTCCATTGTGCAAGAGTAGGTGGTGAGAAAATCACTGAATAAAATATATCACTGAAATGATAGAAACTCTTAAAGCTTTTCTCCTGTCTGACTGTAACACATCAACATAAAGCTCATTTGTGTGACTTGTGCTCTGCTGCCTTTTGTATAAGAACATTTTCTAAAAGGGCTCTACAAGGTTTCTTGAAGCATACTTCACTGCATAAAGCAATGTACTAACATATGAACAATCAAATGTATTGAGCACAGTCCCCTCTGAGGTTATCCCAAGCAGCAAATTATTGTTTTTTAAGCATATTTTATGGAATGTGCTTATTTCAATTATTGATTTTTTTATTTTTGTTAATTTATTTTTCAAGAGAGTTATTTTACACTGTGATGATCACAGAGTGAAATAATTGCGTTAGTCATTCTTACCGACTCATTCTTAATAATGACAACATTTTAATTCCAGCTGAAGTATTTGTTCACTTCTGACAGTACAACTTTTCCAGCTGGTCTGATTTGTAAACAAATCAAACATTAAAAAATGCATGTTTTTTGAACCCCACTTTGAATGTCTGGACTTCTTTTTATCAACACATTTCTTGGTATGCGTTTTTTTTTTTTCTCTTATTTTTTGGGGTGGGGGTGGGGGGTGGGGATTGATGAAGCATGATTTGCTGGTGTGTCAGATGGATGGTGCAGGAAATGGATCACTTGCTTTGATTAAAGCACCCCGCTTGGCTGGCGTTGCACATCATAATCTAAGATGGATTACTCTGCAGTAATGTGGGTCACAATATTTAGCAACAGTGAAGGCAAAGCCACTGCAGTGTATGGGAAACAATGCTCATAGGGAAGATTACAATTAGATCTAGCTTTACACTGTGTGATTAAATTTTGGATTGTATACACAATCTCATGGTTGCCCATTAAAAAATGATTTTCCCACTCCAGCCATCCATATCACTCCTTTGCTCCTGCCTCTGGATGTAAAGGTGAACGTAATGATGGCTTTGCAGAGCCCCTGTGTGAGTGTGTGACTGTGCATGCACACATGCCCGTGCATGTGATTGAGTGTACCGAGTTATTGACCTCTAGCGAGGGAGGAGCATTAATGTCCAGTGTGCCGTGAAACCAGCCTACATCCCGTGTCCAAGGTGACTGGCACTGCCCCGTCCCATGGCACACTTCTGCCTCTGATGGATTGACTGGGCCTTGGAGAAGGACCTCTTGTAGTCTACTGTGTCTTTCTCTTTGTGTGTGTGTGCGCATGTGAGCATGGACAAAAAAGATAACAAACAAACTTTTAATTGTCTACAGAATACAAGTTTTGTTTCGGCTATCTTCCTCCATCACTTGTAAAACACTTGTTCTCTTGGTAATTCCTCAGGACCATTTATCAAGACTGGGACTCCCCCTCTATGCCTCATGCTAATGAATCCCTGTACACTTTCTTCTCTCTAATGATCCTCAGGAAATGCTCCCCTCTTGTCTCCCTCTTATCACTATCTCCCATGCTCCCTTCATTCATTTAAGTAACGTATGAATGAAATGTGCCCGCAATTTTTTTTTTTCAAGTCATGTTCTCCTTATCTCTTCTCCAGTTTTCCCTCTGAACTCTTCCCCTACATGTGATTGAATGGATGAGCTGAACACCCGGAGGATGGTGCTAAACTCCCACACAAGACTGTATTGCACAGTACATGCCAGTTCCATTTATGGAATGAGTTATAGATTTCCCCACACCATATGCAGAGGCAGGAATGGGAGAAAAGTGCTAACAACAGCTCTGCTAGTGAATATCTAATGAAAGCTTTGGTTGTCAACTTATTGGTCTAATTATGGACAGAAAAGTGAGAGTGTGTTCAATTTATTGTTACATAACTGATATGTAGCTGACATATGACACTTCTGCCAGGTCTACATGTTGATGGAGGTCACGTGGCTCCTATTCTGTTCTGGTAGCATCTGGAAGCTGCTTGGCTTGTATATCATGAATCAATTATAATTGTGTTATTCTGTTCAATATGGAGAACCACAAGGGTTATGGAAATAGTTATAAAGCATTTCATATATTACTAATTATACAATAAAAACAGGGATTAATACATTCCATAAATAAATAGACTAAATAAATAAATAAAATAAAAATAATAATGATAATAAATGAGAAAAGGTAATTTAGTTATTCAGCTTCTCCTTTTAGCCTCTCCATGACACTGTAATCCCTGCGCTAGATATCTGAAAATTGATTATTATTTTGATATTACTATATATACCCATTAACATATTAAATGAAAAACATAGCATATTAATATCAACTTACTACCAGTACAAGTTGCATGTGCAAATGAAACATTTACTGTTTACTCTCTTTTTTGGATTTTGAGAACAGGTGAAACATGGGTCATATAAAATTAGCGCAATAATAAAATATTATTTTGATACAGTAGGTACAGTGTTTGTAGTTGAAGTAAAGTAAGGAACAAATATATTTATAGGTCATGGCTTTTATGTTTGCCTTCCAAGGCATAATTTTCACCTTAATACCACTATGGTTTAAGTAAAATAATGTCACTGGGGTTAAAAGAAAGCAATGTTGACTGTTGGTAAGAAACAGGGTCTCAGGTGTGTCAAGTTCCTGTTTTTAAAAAACACTTTTTAATTGTGGCACAATAGTATCGTGCTTGCTGCTTTATCATTATTAGGAGCTCCTTGTCAGGAAAAAAGTAAACGTAGGTGGAGTTTAATCCTTCAACATAAGACCAAAATGGTCATTGCCATTGCGTGTGCATAAATCCAGGACTAAGGTGTAGCTAATGCTTGAGCAACATCACCATTGCTGTTCCTTTTTTATCATCTTGTCTGTTTGGATTTTGCTTTCTATTTCAGAACTTCTTTTACTTTGATTTTATTTTTTCTTAATTTTGCTGAACTCAGCCTTTATCTGTTGTATGGGCTGTGTTGGTTTGTTGGAGTTATAAAATACATTTACTTAAGTACTGTCATGTGTAGTAATGAGCTCCATCTTGACCAAATGTGTACAATGATCCAATATATGGCAATCATTTGTAAGAATCAGCACTTTTACTTTTTTAAACATGTTTCTGCTACACCTCTATTATTTTTGGGTAAGTATCATTTGGAATGACTTTGGCCCATCATTTTTACAAGCAGGCTTACATACAAAGTAAACATACCTCTTCCATCTCTGTATAGATGAATTCCCTGAATATCAACCTTAAGCTCGTAACTTGTCTCTAGTGCTCACAAGACTATTCACGTGTACATGTTTTTATGAGTTTATGTAAACCTCTCATCTTCGTCATCTATTCTTCACTGTATAGTTTACCATCCATCAGTGCTGACTGATAAGCTGCTTTGACCCTGTGAGTCTACATGTCCCTGCAGTCGATGAAGATGATGATCGATGTTTCAAGTGACATTTCTCAGCTAATAACCTCTTATCCTATTGATTCCCTGCCCAGATATCCTGCACTGCTCTCTTTCATCAAATGGATTTTGTCCGCTGTTGTCCTTCCCCCCAACCCATTTTCTTTTCTCATGTTTCTGTATTTCATAGTATATTTCACATGGACTTTCAGGACCTCTTTTACGGTTTTTATACTCAATATAGCACTCCGCCCCCCTGGGCTAAACTTCACGACAAATTAAGGGAGAGGCCCACTTCAAAAGTCACCCTGTGGTTTGCCTACAGGAGTGACTGTCACTGCAGTTATAGTACGTCTGAAAGGGCAAAAAAGGGAAGGAATTGAAAAAGAGCACTGCCAAAAATCTAGTCATGAGTTACCGGAGTCTTTGAGGAGCTTCTCAAAGGAAATGATGTTTCTGCACACCCGTATCACAAAGGCAATCACTGCACACTCACTCACATCTTAATTAAAAACTGTAGGCATAAAGTGACTGCCGGTTGTGCTGCCAGCTTTCACATTCTCATTGAAAAATTCACAGTTTTATTCATTGTATGACGTTTAATCCAACACTTTAAAAAAAAAGTTTGTACAGAAAAATAATGTGCAACCAAGGATAAAGATAAAAATGGTTTGGTGGAAAGACTTTAGTTGTTAGCTGATAAAATAAAATCCCTTAACACTAACTAGAAATGTATAAAATAGATAGTAATTTATTTAAAAAAAAGAAAAGATTATTAGATAATTACATAATATTGTAATTACACTAACTTAACAAGATGTATCCCAATGGGCTTTCACTCCTAAAGCACTTTCTATCCGAAAAATAAATGATGTGTATAACATTTGATTTGCTGATGCCTACATTTTGACACTCATTCAACAAAACAGGACAGTTTATGAGTTATCCGTTCACATCTAAAAGATGTTAAGGGGCATACTTTTGGACCCAAGCACAGGACACAGCAGAGATAGAGAGGTTTCAAGAGTTTTATAGCAAATAATGTAATGTGTGTTGAGGGGGGATGTCTGGGGTCTTGAAGTGGCAATGGTAATGAGTTGTGGAAGGGGGACTGAGCAGTGGCTGGTAGCTGGAGTCCCGAAGGGCTGGAGGCAGACACTGGGGAATTCACTAGAGCTTGAGGTGGATGCAGACAATAGTTCCAGGTAGCGAAGCTGAAGATGCTGATTAACACTGGGAGCCGCTCTGTTGGCTGACAAACGGGACTGAGTGCATGTGATCCTGAGGCACAAGAAACACAGAATGATGCGATGACACAAACGACACGAAGCACAAGAGATAGAGTTAAATTGGCCGAGGGCTACATTACCACGAAGGCAAGTTCAACAATTTGGCGACGAGTGATCCGAGGTAGATATCCTGCAACTTTTGATGAGATGATGAGGAGCAGGTAAGTACACTGTATGATTGCTGACTGGGAGTGAAAGTAGGCACAGGTGAGTGGAGGCTGGAGCCAGCAACCAGAGAGCGAAGAAAGGACCTGCCCATGCCAGCACACAGTCTGACACACATGACATCACACAGTGACTTACAGGGAATGGGACAGGAACATTGGGGAAAGGGAAACACTAGAAAGCACTAGATGTTGAGGGAGCATCCATGACGAAAGAGATGCTGTGTGAATATAAATGGATGCTACAGGAATTTGCGACAATCTATATATAGTATAGTAATCTATTAAAAGTGTACAGTACATACCATGGATATGGACATTATGTTCCTCCACAATTTTGCCAAAGGATAGTTGATAAGAATATTGATATATTAAACTGGTGAATAAAAGGGGGAAAACATTTAATAGAACAATTCAACTTTTAGCAAATAAAGCCAGTATAATAGCTTTATTGGCTCCTGGGCTACTATTTATAAGATTACTAAATTATTAGCAAAAAGACTTGGTTCTATTTGGTCTAAATTATTTAATCCAGACCAGTCAGGCTTTATAAAAGAGAGATATGCTGCTGACAATATAAGGAGACTTTTCAATGCAATAAATTATTTAGACACCTGTTGGAGGCCTTCTCTGTTTCTGTCTTTAAATGCAGAGAAGGCTTTTCACAGGGTTGGATGGATTTTTTTCTTCTTCTCCATTTTAAATAGATTTAATGTAGGATCTAACTTTATTGAATGGATCAAACAACTCATATAAAAGTCCTAGATTCAAGATTTAAGACTTTATTTGCCATTTGCTCAGGTACAGGTGTACAAGGACACTGAGATTTGTGTGCAGATCTCTGAGTCAAGTAATAAAGAGTGCAATAAAAATATGCACACAATGATAAATACAAAGGTACACAGAATTGACAGATAACAATAAATAATGTGTGTGTGTGTGTGTGTGTGTGTGTGTGTGTGTGTGTGTGTGTGTGTGTGTGTGTGTGTGTGTGTGTGTGTGTGTGTGTGTGTGTGTGTGTGTGTGCATGTGGGCACATAAATAGTATAATTTCATTATATTTAAGCAGGTCTTGGATACACCTTTACCATATTGGGTTCAACTTGAGTGGTTCCACTTTAACACAGCTTTAGTGTACTTCCTGAATATATATAAGGTATACTAAGATATATAAAGTGTGATTTCAAAAATACTTAAGTACACTTTGTGTGTGTATTCATTTTTTTGTTTTTCTTGGGCGAGTGGGGTGGAAGAAAGTTATGTCAATATATGAGGATACTCAGTGTACCATTATGCTTATATGTTTGCTTATTGGTGCTACTTATTGAACAGTCTCTGGAAATAAAAAGTTGAAAAACAAATAAAAGCCTATGTAATGGCTAACAGAGAAATAATAAACCTCAAGCCTGCAAATTAGTCCATATGAGTGAATGTGTCTGTAGGGGTTATTTCATCACAGTATTTGCCTATTAAATCGCGCATTCACATCATGTCTGTGACGCAATTGCTTTCCAACAAGTCAGTATGACATATTCAATTCCTATTCTTGTGGTTAATTTTAGCAAATTACAGTGGAAGCGTAACCAGCCTTCAGCAAACTGGAACAGTGAGCGTGCTGTTAACACTGTGCTTATTGTTTACCATCAAGGTTGAAAAAGAGAAAGAAATCTTTTCACACCTAATGATTTACAGTGTTAAAAATGCAGTTTCACACTGTGTGATGCTTTCCTTATTGCTGGCAATCTTATTGGTCGAACCCACAAGCTATTTATTCCTTGTTTGATTAAAACCTCCTTGTTTCATTTAGTAACAGCTCCAGTGCTGGAAACTAAAGGAGAAGGAACAGATATGTAATTATATGTAATTATCAAGACATCTTCAATTTAAACACTGATCATAATTATACTTAGCTCAGTTAAATAGAGGGATTTAATTGAGGGTGAAGCTCAACTGAAAAGTCACTGTTCTGCGAAATTAACAGCACAACAGTGACATTTGATGACACAAATAAAAAATAACAGTATAACAAAACATCAAACGGATGTGAGTTATGGGAAATAAAGCTTATCTATGAATATAAAGCATTTGCATTATGCTTTATTTGATTACCTATGATGATTAAGGAGCTTACTGCTTTTATTTGAATCTATACACACATCTAGATCTCATTTCACCCTCTCTTTTTACTGTTGCAATAGTTGATTTTTCTGACTTGAAACAGTCTGCCTATAAATCAGAAACCAAACTGTAGGAGCAGTGGTTCACTTAGTTAAATACGAACACTTTGCCAGGAGCAAGAAGTGTGACTATACATTATGTGCCACAGCAGTTTTATAATATCTTAATCTTGCAGTAAAGCAACTCGGGGTAAAATCGCATTACATGTAATATGTTCCATGGTGGCCAGAAAACTGGTTTAGCATAAAGTAGGTAAAAATTAAAATCCACGGGTGTTTTTCGACTATATAGTGTGTGTTTGTTGTGGAGATCAAATCCACATGGTTGTCTGCATGTCAGTTAGCATAGTTTTCACATCATGTGTGCTAGTTCTGGTCTGTAAGGAAATGCACCAACTGGTACATCAGTTAATGTATAAAGCATAATGATATTATTAAAACTTATCTGAACACATCGTTGGTATCAAAATGGCATAAAAGTTATTGCATAATTGAAATATTGTTGATTTGCCTAACTATTTATTTAATGCTCTTTTTTAGCATTGTTTTTAGCTCCTGCTGCTACAATTGAGACTCTCAAACTCTCACAACTTGTTTTCTCTATTGCAAAACTTCAAGTGGTTTATGATGCAGAAACATGTTCGTAATTTGCCAGACAATATTACATATGTAGGCACAATGAAAAATCATAAAAGAGTGAAAAGTGAAAAGTTTTACAATTATGGCAACTCTCCCCTACAGTAAATATGTTGGAGGTTTGAGTTAATTAATTAATGTTTCATATCAATAAATAACAATTTATTTATACTAAGAAGTAGAGTATGGTCATTCTACCTCAAATCTAAGGCTCCCAATAACAACTGATAACAGCCATTTAATGGTATGATAACATCTGGTGCAGGTGCAAAAACACTGTTCTGCAAAATACATGTCTTGTTAAATTGCTAAAAGATAATTAGCCTTCAACTGTATCATTACAGTGCTCTCTTGACCTTCTTAGCCTTAATTTCTGAATTGAATTTCAAAACCAAACATCTATTTTGTACAAAAGGAAGAAAATAATTTAAATGTCATTTAAATGTATATATAGATGAAGCCTTTTAGATCTAACCACTGCATTGAGTCATCAAGTGACACTTTCTTTTAACACCCCAAAATATCACCCTCTACAGTTTAATCTACTCATATATGTAAGTGCTAAAAACGTGGATCATTTAGTCAGATGTTCTGCAAACCAAAAAGACAAATCATCAATGTGCACAGTTGGCAACCAAACTAAGAAATAGATGACTGTAGTCTATGCTAATCTCTGACAAAAAAATACTTCAGTGTTATATTGCAAGTAATTACTCCTTTGATGGCCTCTCACAAGTGGCAAAAAGTGTGAGGTGCAGACAGGAATGTTGTTATGTGTTCTCTTTTTTTCCATTGTGTGGTTGAGGTGTGAATTTTAATTTACTGCATTTCCCATGCCAGAAAAGTGTAGCAACTATTTCATGTCACTGTCAATCACTGAAACATTGTATGGTTGCATAATAATTTAGAAGAAAGTGTACATTTGCATTTAAAAGTAGACATTTGAAATGCCTGTATTAGAGCAACTTGAAAGAAGTTAGTCAGGTAATTATGAGTTATACTCACTGACATGGTGAGTCTACAGAGAGATGTTTTGACCAATGAGAGAGTGGAAGGATCCAACATGACTATGAAGGTTCACTTTAATTTTAATTTCTGAATGAGAGTAATAGCAAATTATCTCATCTGACAGAAACAGTTATCAAAATATATAGTTCACAATGACTGTCCCACATAGTTCATATAGACACTAAACACAATTCCATTAATCAGTATGAAATATGGGGTCCTGCTTTTATGATCTAAATTAGGGAGAAAAGTTGTCCCATGACATTTTGTGGGGATTCCACATGACAAAGCAGCATTGTCTGATACAAGTTGGCCTACAGAGATTGAGAAAGTCCTATCAGTGAGATAGAAGGAGGCCTTTTAGTCGGTGGATTCATATATGGTGGTCAACAGTATCAAATGCTGTGCTAAATTGTTATATGAGCCTCGCTAATGAAACTGTTGCATCTCATATGCAAAGGAGGCAAAGGAGACTCTATTCCATGTGTAAAAATGAGGTTGAATGTGTACTCTCATGTGTATGTAGAGTCAGGTATGTGTTGCAAAAAAATTGAAGGACTCAGTGAGATTAAGAAATTCAGAGGAAATACAGTATAATCAAAATATCATCAATATGAAGATTAAAATCCCCAACCATTAGGACTCTCTCCAGTGGTATAGTAGATGATAAAAGATCAGTGAAATCTAATAAGGAGCCAACTGGGCCTGGTCATTGGTAAATTAAAAAATAATAATAATAATAATAATAGTTGACTGACTCCAGACAAACTACGGCAACTCCACCACCCCAACCCTTCAGCCAGGGTGTGCTGATAAAAGAGTATTCTGCGGGACAAAGTTCGATTAGATGGCAAAAGTCCATATTCTTCTGCCATGTTTCAGTTAGGAACATAAAGTCCATACTTCTCCCTGCAAAAGAAATCATTAAGGACAAATGACTTGTTTGCAATAGACTGAGCATTGATCTGAGCCATCATGACTGGTGAAGGCAGAACAGCAGCAGAGCAGGCAGAGGCGCGAGGCAGCCGGTGGAGGTTCCCAATGCTCACAGCAGGGTGATGAGAGAGGTTGTTTTTGTATCCCCTTGTAAATTGTTTCCTTTTCTTTTGTCCTTTACTCATAGTCATTTATCATTAATAGCTAGTAACATTTATCAAATTCAATCAGCACCTCTAGAGGATGGAGAGAAGTATGTGCAGAAGAGGTGTGGAATTGTATATTGCCATGGTGTCAAACATGCGGCCCGGGGGCCAGAACCGACCCGCCGAGGGGTCCAATCCAGTCCTCTTTCTTTCTTTCTTTCTTTCTTTCTTTCTTTCTTTCTTTCTTTCTTTCTTTCTTTCTTTCTTTCTTACTTTCTTTCTTTCTTTCTTTCTTTCTTCCTTCCTTCCTTCCTTCCTGTCTTCTCTTCCTTATCTTCCTTTCTTCTATCTGTCCTTCCATCTGTCCTTCCTTCCTTCCTTCCTTCTTTCCTTCCTTCCTTCCTTCCTTCCTTCCTTCCTTCCTTCCTTCCTTCCTTCCTTCCTGTCTTCTCTTCCTTATCTTCCTTTCTTCCATCTGTCCTTCCATCTGTCCTTCCTTCCTTCCTTCTTGTTTTCTCTTCCTTCCTTCCTTCCTTCCTTCCTTCCTTCCTTCCTTCCTTCCTTCCTTCCTTCCTTCCTTCCTTTCTCCCATCTTTCTTTCCTGTCTTCTTTTCCTTGCTTCCTTGCTTCCTTCCTTCCTTCCTTCCTTCCTTCCTTCCTTCCTTCCTTCCTTCCTTCTTGTCTTCTCTTCCTTGAATGAAAATGACTTTGACACCACTGGTATATTGTCTACTTTTTAACAAAGAATTCATGAAGCTACAGAGACTGAAAAGTTAGGAATACTGCAATTATTTAATAAATGTGTTAAATGTAAGTGATGTGTACAATAATCTTCTCTTCATAGACAACTGTCATCAAAAGAGAATTGTTGTATGCATTCATAAACATTTTACGACATCTTCATGTTGCTTGTGCTAAAAAGCTATTTTTTTGCCCATTTTGTGTCATTTATATTTTCTGCAAGTGCATTAAGTGGAAGGATTTGAGCCACTGTCTGCTGTGCAGTCATTCAAAGACTCAGCTGACCTGCTGTGCACCATCTCCAGCGATGGCACATGTAGCTGCATGGGTTCAGATTGCAACCCTTTTTTTTCTATTTCTATCATTTTCTATTTCCAGTTTGTTTGAAGATGTACTTGCCGGGCTCTGTCCTCTTGACCTTGTTAAACATTGTAATGGGACACTTTCCCATTAGCTTCCCCTCTTAAAGAACACAGAAGAAGAGCATATTATAGGTTGGGGACAAATTGAGACAAATAGAGATAGAGAATGAGAGAGCTGAGAGAGATGGATGGGAGGACAGGTTGAGCTCTTTCTAACATTTAATGAGCTGAAATGTGGATACATTTGTTAGCACTGGAAGTTTTAGGCTTCTGCGAGGGGATTTGGGTTGTGTCCTGATTGAGGGAGCTTTGTGTGTTTTTTTTTGTGTGATTTAATTAGCATTCTTTCACATGAAGAAAAGCAAGTTTAATTAACAGAGGTGTATTTTCTAAAAGCTTTGATCAGGAAGGTCTACTCCATTAGTCAACTTTTTCAAGTTTTTCAATTCCCTGAGTGGTTTATATTGAAGGTAAGGTTGGAATAAAAACAGATCTTTGTGACGAAAACATATTTTCTTTTACATTTTCCTTAGCTCAGGTTGTTTTGAGGCTCATTGAAGTATGTATAGTTGTAAATTAGCTTGCTATCTATCTAACTAACAGGTTTGTGATTGGTATGTAGAGGCAAAACCTTGATTAGGGTGCTATTTTCAATGTTTTCACATTCCTGCACAGGCTTTTGTCCCTCTTCTGTTGCAAATTTCCTCCTGCAAACCTATAATAGCTAGATATGATTTCCTGTCGTAGTACTGCACTTTCTCATCAGATGAATAATAAAACGACCACGCAACGGGAAAGCGTTTTTTGGTCCTGTTAAGTGTTCTAAAGTGTGGAAAATGGTACTGTAGGGGATTAAATTCATGATGTGTTAAATGTTGAGTAGAAATAATGCGAATAGTGAGGAAGTAAACACGAGACCCAAACAGGAATGAGCACAAATGAAAAAGCATCAAGCAAATGAAGCATGTTTGAGAATGTTTTAATGTCTTACATGTTACACACTTGTGCTTAATTCATTATAAAGTGGTTAATCTGCAGAGCAAGACTAAAAGAAAAAAAATACGTGGGACTCAACCTTCCAAGCTTTTCATTTCAGAGCTGTGGAACATTGGAAACATGCTTTGTCAATTAGTGCAGCTAAGTGGAACTGATTATGACATATTCATCAAAATATGATTTGCTTAAATAACTGCTGCCTCCCCCGCAACGCACACTCATAGCAGTCCAAGTTCATACAGTGAACTCTTCTGCACAGCATCTTTCAAAGGTCGCTCTTTCATCAGTCTAACATGTGTTTAGTACAAAAATGCCTATGTGCAATCAAAAATTCATTGTTTACTTATTTTCTGTGTGTTTTTGTCAGTGGGAGAAAGAAACAAAGGTAGAGACATAAAAAATGTAAATCCAGGAATCAAACAGAGACAGACAAAAAAGACAAACAAAGAAAAGGGTCGTCAGAATAGGAAGGCGCGGGAGATGACAGAGGAAAAGAGAGCTTGCACAAAGTGAAACCAAACATCCTGTCTTCTGTTTCCTCAAGCGATTCATGCCTCTGCTTCCATTAACCTCCACGATGACAAGAAGAAAACAAACGGAAACTCCCCGCCTCTCTCTCCCGCACCCAGTAGTGTATGTGCTGCTGAGGTGGGGAACGGATCACGGGCGACACAGATTAGGAGTCAACAGGGTTCCCTTCATCTGGCTGGATGCAGCTGGAGGGCCGATTAGTCAACCCAAGCATGGGTGAGGAAGGGGACGCCCGATGCTATCACAGCCTCTCAAAATCACTTCCTCGCTGGGAACTCGGCAGACTACCGTGAAATTGATCAAGCTCTCCGAAAAGATGTCACAGTATGTGTGAGTGACATGTCAAAGGAGGGAAATGAGGATAACTGCTATATGAAGTTGCCTGCAGGTCATGAAAAACCTTTGGCTGTTGTGTCATTTATCAGATTCTGTTAACAGTCTAAATGACTGCATTGAGGCTCAATTTTGCTGTTTTTCTACACATAAATCTTTGGTTTGTTCAGTATCAATGTCTTTAGCCCAAATGCAGAGAAATTCACTTATAATTTGATGAATTAAACACACTCTTAAGCAATTGTGCACAAAATAAGAAATAACAGGAAAAAATTAAAGAGGAATCTATCAAAGGAGCAGAGGGTATCTTTACTGATCATCACTCCAAAAATGAATGGCAAAACAGTTCAAGGATGTAAAAATCGTCTTTCACTGGTTATATACGAGCAAGACAGAAAATGTAATATGATACAAAAAATGCTCTCGCCCTGAAAGGTCATGGTGGAGATTTTTTTTTTTTTTGTATTCTCAACTGTTGCTTTACCTTGCATTACCTTGGCATTCTTTTTGTAAAGAGGAAGCCTTTGAAAAAGAAAAAGCCTGTTAGCACCTACATCCTAATGGACTTAAACTTTATAGCACTTACTCAAGTTATTCTCTCCTGACTAGATCCTGCTTGTATTGTATCAACTTTGGATAAAAGCATCTGCTAAATGGAATTGTAAACTGTAAATTTAAAGCCCCAGTAGCAGTTATTCCCGGGTGTGGGGTGGCTGTTAAATCATCCCAGCTATAGTTAAAGCAATGCCTTATTGTGTTTATGGCAACAGTTATTGGCTATGGTGGTAGTTGTGGCTGTTTTATGGCTATTGCAAAGGCTACAACTGTAGCTGTTATTATAGTGTACAACACCTAAGATAGTAGCATTGGCCTAGAGAGCATCATAAAGCCAAATATTTGAACCCTACTTCTATATATACTGTATATATATACTGTATATATATATGAAAGATGTGTTACTAATGCACCCCAAGAGCGTCACCACAAAGCTAAGCCAATACAACCATTCATTCATTGCACAACCCTTGCATGCAGTTAGTGTTACACCAATTACAACCTAATGTGTCACAGCTCTAACAATACCCAAAGCTATGGTCATAATCTGTTAAACCAAATCTACTCCATTATTGTTATTTTCTATTCATATCTGTCATCATAAAATACAGTTGATAAAATAAACAGTAATGGCATTTATGATCAGATGTAAATGAGATGCTGCTTGAATGATTCAGAATTTTAACATAATTTTGCTTTATGTTTCAGTGATAAAAAGTGACTATAAAGAAAAAGAAAAACATAAACATATGCCAAATGTTATTAGCACAATAAGATGTACTGTACTCTCAAATGGTTAAACTGATAGGAGGCTCATTCTGTCGGAATATGAAATGCTAATGGTCTTTCTAGATTTCAACAAGGTAAAACAAAAACACAGTTAATACAAAATGAATATCCTGATGATTTTTTTTTTCTCCATTTCAAGGTTTTCAGTTTTTTCTTTTGACTGCAGATGGTTGAATTATATAGATCTCTCTCTGTAGTTGGTTTTAAACATTTGGAGAAGGGGATATCCTGTTTAAATTGAAAGACAAAGGTATTTACAGACAATCTTCTGTCTCTATCTTAAATGAGTTCATCACATTTTGGACCACGGATCTGGATCTGGGATTGCTCTGGGATTGTTTGAATGTGGACACCAGGAGTCCCTTTGCGTCCTTGTTTCCTCCTCTATCTGACATAATTACTTTTTCACTGTCTGTGACCTACACTTCTTCCAGTCACTCACCAGGAGCTGGGTTAGGTTGACCTTCTTTTCTGTCAAACAAACAACTAAAGTGACCTGACAGGATAGAACGCATTTTGTGCTGTTCATTTTCTAATACAGGCTGAATTTGTTTGCTCTACATTTACCATTTTTTCCCATCTGCAACACTTAAAAGGGGTCATAAAGGAAACCACTTTACCACTGTAAATATGAGCATCATCTTCCTTACATTTCAGGCCCATCTTTGATGCTGGATCTGACAGTTTCAAAAAAAAAAAAAAAAAAGTTAAAGAGGTTGACCTTAACAACAAAGAAAGCACTTGTACATCCTCAGTACATAATAGAGCTACATGGTGACAGCTTAAACTGCCCTTGTCCTGTTCTATGACTGATCCTGGTGGAAAATGCTCGAAACATTAAACATATGCTTAATAAAAAAAAGCAAAGCACTCTATTTTTCTTTCTAAATTGGTCATAAAGTTCCCTACCAACATAGGCAGGGCTGCAGAATTGCCCTTTGAAGATGAAAAGAGAAGAATTAGATTGAAAGCACCATCCTGTGTTAGGAAACATTTGCATTTGATTGATTCTGGTATGAGTTGGCGGAACAAATGGCCATGAAAATCCTCAGAGTTACATCACAACTCATCTTACATTTATGTAAACTAATAAAGGGATAACGAGCCATCAGTGAACTGTCAGTTAAAGATACAGTTGTGTTCCCTGTGGCGTGTTTGTTTTGTCAGATCATATGCCATCATCTCACAACACTTTGAAGGTATTCAACATCCTCTAGAGAATTCTCTATGCACTGAAAACCTGACAAGAATAGGGATTATGTAAGTAATGACTGAACTGAGTGAATTATCCTTACTGCCTCTGGAGCTTTTCTCTCTGAAATCAATGCATCCACCTTACAGGTAAAGGGACAATAAAAGTGATACTTTACATTATTATGTTGCTTTGGGTTTTTAAATCAAGGTTTCATGTTCGAGCTCATACATTGTGATTTATGTTCAATATGTAATCCTGAAAATGTGTTGTATATGAGTATTGCAACCTGTTTCCACTAATAAACTTGTTTTAAGATGTTTCTCAATATGAATGGCTGCATCTTGAAGCACGAGAGAAAAATGCAGGTTGCTACACTAGAATCAAGGAAAATTTAACTTAATGTTTTCTGAAACTATGTAACATTGGCTGAGCTGTGGAGGAAAATGGCACATTCAGTTTCCTTTAATTCCCCTGATTCTAATGTGTCATTTTATTTATTTCAACATCAGGTTTGTGAATAGAACATCAAACAAGAAATAAGTAACTTGTCTCCTGCATTTAGTTACTGTTTTATTACTATTTTATTTTTTAACAAAAACACAAAAAAAATATCAAAAAGTCTGTGAACTGACTAAGTAATGTCTATTAAACCACTGTAAAGTTTGCTGACATTAGCAGACCTGAACTACTTGACATGCCAAGGCTGCTGCAGCAAACCTTTATGTGCTTTGAGTGCTTGAATTGAGTAAAGATGTTGTTACTTTTGAATCATATTCATTTGTAAGAGAAAGGTTTTGTCATTTACCTCTTTAAGAAGTTGCACAGTCTTGATTTAAAGACTCAAACAAGGGACTAAATGAATTAATAAGGAGTTTGTTTTGCGCTCTACAAATAGCAGGGATTGTCTATGGTGTGTTCAGAAACCAGAATCAAAAAACTTTAATTGCCCATCACAAAATGAAGTAAGTTGTAAGTAACACTTTGTACACAAAACTATTAAAAATGTATTTCATATCTCTTCCGATTTAGTCCAAAGCTGCTCCCTGTAAGTGAACCTTGACAAACGCCAGTAGTTGTGATGATCAAGGTTCAATAAGCCAGAAGAAAGTAATTAGCTTACAAAGCTCAAATTATTGTCCAACAGGGTATAGGAGAGCAGTATCAAACGAACCATGTGCACTCACACTTTTTGAAGCTTCTAAACTGCTCTGCTCACTTTTCCGTGACCCCAAACTGCCCCTCGAAATAGAACGACAGCTTAAACCACCCACACATGTTTGAAGGGGATGTGGGAAAGCTAGGAGCATCAAGAGAGTATAAAAATGCATACTGTAGAGGTCTGATTCTATTATCCATTGCACAAGTCTCAGAGTGTGGCTGTTGCATTTGTGCAGTTAAAAACATCATGCGATCACAGCAGAAAGGGTGATTCTAAAGAGTTGTCATATCGTAGTGGTCCATTTGAATTAAAACACAGGAGACACAATCTCTCATTGGGATTTTAGATAGAAGATAATCAATCTACTGTAGTAATAGACAGAGCTGAAAATAAACAAGTTGGGACAAGTGGATTGCATGGTTTTATCCCAAATGAATCGGGCAAATTCTAAACCTCAGCATGACAAAAAAAAGAAAAGAAACCCCATCAAATATCTATGTTTTCTATCTACCCGTTTTCCATTTCTAAAATGTTGTTAATTAGTTAGCAGGAAATAGCCTTCACTGCAAAAATGACATACATTGCCATTACAACAGAATCTGCCTTCTTTGGTGAGCTCCTGGTGCAACAGAACAGAACATACAGCATATTAATAAAACAATGATAATTCCAATTAAAAATGCACAAAATACCATAAATAAATGAGGAACATTAAAGAATGAAATAACATTAAAGTGCCTACATTCCTCAAGTAAACAAGATATAACATTTATATCATTGGACTATTGGGCTAAGTTAATGAAATTGACTTGACTTTACTTAGGGCAAGTTGCTCCTATTGTATTGTAGAAAATTCTTGAAACAGTTGAGACAGCCTTAATTTAGGATGATATAGCTGTATGCACTCATTGTACAGGGATACCACTCCTACCTGAGAGGGATATGTGCTGAGAGGTGGGTGGTATCCCAGAAGAAAGCAATTAACCCTCCTGTTGTCCTCGAGTCAAGGAAGGGAGTTAGAAGGAAGAAGGAAGGAAAAGAGGGAGGAAGGAAGGAAGGAAGGAAGGAAGGAAGGAAGGAAGGAAGGAAGGAAGGAAGGAAGGAAGGAAGGAAGGAAGGAAGGAAGGAAAGAAGGGAGGGAGGAAAGAATGAACAGTCAAAACAGACAGGGTCAATTTGACCCGGGAGGACGACACAAAGGTTAATGCTTTAGTATCCCTCCCTTTATAAGAATCTACCAACATGTATGCAGTACTATATTATGACAGTAGCAGAAATAAGAAATAGGTTACAGATTCACACTGGCACTCAAACTATTACTTGTGTCTGCCTCTGAACAACCCTAAATTGATGTCTTCAGTAGCTTTCCACATATAGGTACTGTATACATATATGGGAAATGTTGAGTCGAGTCAGGTGAAGTTGAGTACACAGGTTTGCAGTGATGAATATCAGCAGTGGGCACAGTGCATATTGCTTACAGTATTGTACACTGAGGGAAAAATCACATATGAATCAGTCGCCACCCCTATTTTTTTTAAACAGTATTCATATGAGTTTATAACACTGTTTAAGGTTGTTTTTCCTCCTCTGTGATCACTCCCAGTTAGTTTGGTAACATAAAAGCTGTGTAGGCAGGAGAGACCTTGTGTCAGTTGTTGGCCCCAAACTGTAAAAGGTCTCAAGTTAAAAAAAATATTTATTCATCCATTTGTTTGCCAGTACTATTTCCTGGTGATCCTCCCCAGTTTTATATAACGCAGATGAGTCCATGTCTTACTTCCAGGAATTGAGCTGGAATAAAAGATATATAATGTTAGGTTTCAGCAAATTGATTCAGAATGAAAGGTTTGCTCATTTCCAGTCTGTTGTACTACTTTTTATTTCAGATGCTGTTTTTAGTGGCCTGATTTTTATGCTCATTTCAACAAATCATTGCCTCCCACACAGGCATATTCTTTAGCAAATATCCCTACATAAGTCAATATTTTGCTTTGTAGAAGGGAATGTTTTGCTGTGCAGTGGCCAGTTATTCGGCAGGGGGCCAGCCGGAGCCGAGCTGCATGCTACAGCGTGTGTGGTGATTAATCATGCTGTGACTCTGCATCTCTCGGGCCTGTCAACTACTCTGGCCGCATGAGGTCCGGGAACATCTGGGGATGTCTGGGGACGTCAGGGGGGAGACCACGGACCATTCGTCTCGCAGGGACAGCGAGCAGACGTGCTGCCTCAATCACAAATCACCACCCATCCCCCCTTTACCCCCTTACCTCCAGGGTCCCTGCAGACCTTGCTTGGACAAAAGGTGTACGCTCTTATTACATGACACATAACACTCTGAAGAACTGTGAACAGAGGAAGGTGATGTCTTGGGGCTGTACATCAGTGACAATAACAACCGGTGCTGGTAATATGCCTGTTGGTGAGCTATCAAGAAGAACAACAACCTGCTGAGTGTAGGAATAAGGCTTGACACGTTGCTTTAGCAGGAACAGCTTAGGACAGGGATGCAGCTTAAAATACCCACAAACACACAACATGGCACAGACTGTCATAAACTGATAATAAAGATAAATCTTTAAGTTATGCTTACAGCAGCAGCTGAAAATATGCACTAGTTGAAAGGCCATAAAAGCTGATGAAGAATACAAAGTGTTGTCAGTGGCATATCTTTCCTAGCAGGGTTGCAGAGGCAGATCAGTGTAGCTGGAAATAACTACATGGCATCTTACAACACAAGCCCTGTCCAAAACAAACTAACAAAAAAAAAACATCTTGGGTTGGTGTCACAAATATATCAAACGTTGTCCATGTATGATATTTAGTTGCAAAGACATTTGTATCTGGAAGTAGGTTTTGCTCTTTGTAAACTAGACCCTGTGCGTTTCATTAAACATCCTGCTCCGAACTGCAGTGACTCAAATTTAAATGTAAAATATTTACTCCCACACAATTAAGATGAGGGGTTATGTATTATTTAGACGGCTCAGTTTATTGTTACAATTCAGCGGTGTAACTGCTTTCACTGACGAAATTTACATTCACATTTAAATGCTCTCAATGCAGGTGACCTAAATATTAGATTTCAGAATATATGCAAAGGAAGGTTTTATAAACAAATGCCTTCAGTGGGCAGACTCTTCACCCATTAAAACAATTCACTGAAGTATTCTTGCAATCCACTGCATGTTTCACTTCAGGCATTGTGTCCATGTAGCTTATTTTGTAAACATGAGCCAGATTATATCTGTGGTCCAATTCTGGTGATTCACAGTAAATCAATTCAGTGGAGATAAGATAAATCAGCTGCGATGAAGTTAATGCAGATGAGGTATTTTGGGCATAAAAGAACCAGCTGATTATGCAGTGGCCTCCGTGCCTGTTCCAGGAAGCTGCTGTAAAGCAGAGATACATGAGCTGTGCTCCTACTCGCTCTGTTGGTGACGGCATGATGAATGATCGCCGGGGGGTGGGGGGGGTGGGAGAAATGCTGCCAGGGCAGGTTCGACATGAGGGCATCACAGGATATACATGTACTGGCTTTGTTCATGAGCCTCTTTCCAGTTTAGTCCGTCTGTCCCTATGGCTGAGAGTTGAACCGTGAAGTCTTTTGAGAGCGGCGATGGCAGATTTAAGGGCCTCCCTCCAGTGTGACGTTTGACAGGTGGCAGCCCACGACACATTGTTTTTTCCAGAAGCGAAGATTTGGCGTTTTAAATCCTGCTTAAATCAGTGCTATTGGACTTTTCTAGGCACATGCACATAGACACAGGCACACACAAACAGACATATGAACACAAACACGTGGCTTTCAGTGACTTAGCTGAGTGTGACAGGATTAGCATGACTCCGTTGAAACTTTAGCAGAAACCACATGGATATAGACTGTAATCTCTAATGTGAAGGTCAGTATATCTCACAAAATGAATTATTCTCAAACAGCACACAGATTGAGAGCACATGTGCCTGTGCTCACACACAAATGTACTGGAAATCAAATGATGGAAAGTGAGCGTTTCGGTTAATTTGTGCACTTGTTATCAGCATTTTTTCACATACATAAACAGCTGATTTAGAAAAATTAGAGCCCAAACCACATGATCATAACCTGTATTTTTTCAATACAATCTTCATTCAAGATGCAGCTTTTGTCTTTATTGTGTGCTTTCAGATGTTTTAAGGGTGCAAACCATCATATTGTAATGCTCAAATGCCCAGGTGGGGATTTAACTGGAACATTCACTGGCTGTGCTCTAATAAACACAGCTCATATCCAAACACAAGGACCGAACAAAACAACTCATCTGGCTAGTTAATGGAAATGAATTCCAAGAGCGTTTATACGAACGCTCTTAAAGTTCGTCGGGCGATTCCCAAAACAGCACTTGGGAGCACGTGCACGCATTTGACTGTGAAGAGCTTCTTAATGTAACTGTCCATAGTGTTGAAGGGGAAGAATAATTCATTGAGATCCTTGACTTATGTAATTTGTTCTGACATTTGTTCTACATTAAAGATTTCATAGTAGTAATATATTGTTTCCAGTACTGACAGAATGCAATCATAATATAATAGCAAGCATACTGTATATTAATGAACTGACAAATAATTGCAGGAAAACATATAACAATACAAATGAGAAAGAAAGAAAAAAAAGGAAAAAGAAAACACAACATACATACATTCATCCACCCACACAGTACAACCCACCCATTTTGCCACTTTAAAATTCATAGAAACTTAACACCTAACAGCTATAAAATCATTCACAGATATGTATGAGGGTGCAGATATCGTTAGAGATTATTTCCATTCACTACCTTTTGTCAGAAAAAAACTATTGGCATATGTTTGATAGTTCAGATGTTTATTACTTTTGGTGTCCAGTGACCAATATATTAACAGATGATTTTGGGATTGATATTCCTTGTTTACCAGAATGATCTGTCATGATATCAAAGGAGCGTCCTTGTTTTTCTGGCTTGCCTGTACAAAAATACTACTTGTAAGATTCAAACCCCCACATGGTTCATATATTACAATGTGGGTGTCCTAGCTGCTACACTATTAATACAGCAACTGATTTAATTAAATCCTGTATTGACACAATTGAATAATAAATAATAATAATAAATAATGCCTCCGTAAAAGATATGTTTTCATAAAAGATGTGGAAAAAATTCCATTTCTACCAAATGAGATTAATGTATTATTGTATTGTAGGTACAGGGGGAAAAAACTCCACTTGAACTCCAAATAAATGTGATTAAGCCTATAAAAAGCCCATTATAAGCCTTTAACCAAGGTGCTTTGTTGTCGTCATGATGATGACTTTCGCTGCACAGGCAGTGACATCCTTACATGAACAAAAGGGAGAATATAAAACAAGAGGAAGACAGAAGTAATGGTAAAACAATAGTTTACCATTTGAAATTACCAAAAGTAATGTCAACGTCAAGTGAAACACACAACTCACCATGACTTTGCAGGATGCTCTCAGCCTTCGGCAATGATTTTGGTAATACAAGTTTACGAACATTTTAGCCATTGAACAGCTCTTTGAAAAAAGGCCCATGACCATTTAATTGACAGAAGCCACACAAAGGGCAGTTGCAATTTTAGAGGGAAAGTACCATTGAAACTACCGATGACTGGTTGCAGAGGTTCATCAGCACCAAAGATAGTATGGTGGTATAGACTGTGAAAATGCATGAAACACCAAACACATCCTTGCAAAATTAAAGTTAAACAAATGTGGTAATGCTTTCAATGACAACTATGTCTATGATGCATTATAAATATACTTCAAATGGGTTGTAATCTGCTCATAGCATTTTATAATTGTAGTTGTAAGCACTGGATTCACGATTCACGAGATTCACAACATCACACGGAAATCCATCCTATCAGGTTTCAGCATAGCAAATACAGCTGCCTCGCAAGGTAAGACGGACATAGCTGGGGATAGACAGATAGTTCATCCAATCACCTGCCAAGTATTTTTTTAAAGAGTCTGCCCCTTTCCAAATAGCTCCCATGGATGACTTTTCAGATGGTTCTGTGTAACAAACCATCTGGCACGTCTGGTCAACAATAATCACAACACATTATAATGACTTATAAGGTCATAATTGCTGGCATTTTTTGTTTTTTTGCAAGGATTATAGTGTATTATAATTCTCATATAATTCTTTACTGCCTGATCTCCCAGAAGGCACATGTTTCTCCTGGAGTGACCTGAGCTTGTTTGTTGCTTGGCCAGTCATGTATTTAGTTTGATAAAGGTCTTAGTGAAAAGAGCCACGGTCATATGGAGGATGTTCTTGCTAACTGAATCGGCACGGCAAACATGAACATGGTGCTGTTTAAATCAATACCATTTTAAATAATGATGGCAACGTGCTCTAAATTCTGAGATGTCTATATTAGATATCGCTCTAGGTGTTTGTTCATCAGCACTAAAGACAGTTGAATGGTTAAGCACACTGCCTCTGTATTTCCACGGGGGACATGGAAACATGGGATTGAATCCCAGTAGTGCCAAGAGGAGCCTAACAATGTAACAGGAGACAGGAAGAGAACAAAAGAAAAAGGAAAAAAATCAATGCCTGCTTTCATGTACTGTAAACAATAACTGAAAGGTGAGCTTGTCAGAACAACATGACATGATAAAATCATGACTGAACACTAACAAGAGCTACAAGAAAAATAACTTCCAACTGCAAAGAACTTAAACAAGAATAATCGTTATCCTTCAAAAATAAATAAATAAATAAAATAATGCACATATTAACAAATGCATAACATCATGTATGTAAACAGATTGCATCAATGCTTTTAAAACTCAAGGGGTTATGAAAAATCGAACTTAAAGTATAATTTGTAATGTAATTGAGTACAACCTGCAATACAGTCAGACAACTTAAAATGTTTTTAACACAAATGTACTTCAGTATACTCTCCAATACATAAAAAGTGTTACATACCTTACCTTACTCATACATACTTATATTACTATTATCAAACTTGAGACTTTTTTGCAGAGACATTGACTGGTATCTTTATAGAAATTTAAATTCAGTCTGCAAATCAAATTAAACTTCAATAATAACTTCAATAACAATAATCTTCTCTGCTGTTGCTGATTGTCCAAAGGATGTACGCTTTTGCTGGATGTTAAAAAAACAACAACAACAAAAAACACTTGAATAGTGTTGAAGGTCAAAACTTGTTAAATGTGTTTGTATGTGACACATTATTACTCACACACCATTATGTTGTTGTTGTTTATATCACAGTAAGATATGATTTTTTTTTTTTAAAGGTCTACCTTTACGGTCATATCACCTCAATTAACAGCTTACATAGTTGTTACTCTCCCATCAAAACATTTAATATGTTGCATGAAATGTTCACTGGGTGCCTTTGATACATAGCTGCAAGATAAAATGATCTTGCCTCTTGTTACAGGGATACTAAGAGAGGATGTAATCATCAGAATAAAAGGCAAGCTGTGACATATTATGAAACTCATGCATCTCTCTGTTACAGTATCTACAGTTTATGCTAATACATGAATGTAGAAATGTAGAGAATGTACAGACCTGTGTGACTTGAAGCTCCCAAGATTGTAGTGCTTCAAACACACACCATTATGGAAACACAACACGTACTTGGTATTGAAGGGATTTCTTTTACAATTATGGAAATTAATACCTAACATTTATATGCATGCCCATGAAGACGCTGATAGAAATGCAGACTGTTGCTTTCTAGATACACACACACACACACACACACACACACACACACACACACACACACACACACACACACACACACACACACACACACACACACACACACACACACACACAGTATGTCTTAATGTATTTTCCATTTATGTGTCTCTTGTTCCCTCTTATCCAAACATATAGAGGTAGACATGTGCAAATACACACACATGCTCAGCATGGATGTGCTTAGTTTGGCAGCGGTTCTGTCGTTGTGAAAGACCTCTTGTCTCTGGGCACCAGTGGAAATGACTGCCCTTTCATTAATCTCCCTGTCCACAGTGCAGACCTCCCCTAATTACAGCCATTGTTTACCTTTGTGCTGGCACGCCCATTGAATTATTGATGGCCTCCCTGCCCCAGTCAGTTTAAAGGCCTTGCCAATGGGCACTCACCAGCCAATGGACAGATACCTGCCAACACATCCCCTATGTCTCCTGTATGACAGTTCACTGAATTATTATGCTAATAGCAATTTGTTTTCCTGACAGCGTGCTGCTGGGCAGAGAAAGGCATGCCATCATTGCATTCTTTGTTGTGTAGGTGTTTGATGATGTGATAAATCATAATTTTATATTATAAATGTCTCGTCAGGTGACCTCCAAGTTCTTTTCCATTATTATATTTCACCACATTTCAGAAAATGTTACTGCTAATATCCCTGATTCTTCAAGGTTCATTCTTTAATTTATGGAAAAAAAACAAATGACCCTTGAAATTATTCAAATCAAATGGCGACCACTGATGATCATCCTTACTGCTTTCTGGACGAATTGAAATGCTTCAGAAGCATAATGCAAGTCACAACCAATTTGCGAAACCTGCCTTCAGTGTCCCATTATAACCCTCTAATGGTATGCATATATAAAATCCCTCTATCTCTACTGCAAATAAAAAAGCAACTGAGACCAAACCAAATCCATGAATGATTACCCCCAACAATAAGTAAATCCGCAGAACTAAAATTCAATTTTCAGCAATCCCACAGTCCTACTGCTAGACGCCATTCAAAGCTCATGAGGATTTGGACTTAAGGCGACTTAGAGGTGATTTATGCAGTAACCCAAATGGCTGTGCTAGGATGAGACGAAAGACCCGGGCCTTCAGAAAGAGAACCTGTCTCTGTGTCATGACTCACTGTAGCTATATTCTGCATGACAAGTTAGGGTTCTGCCCTGTATCAGATTGCCAGGGATTGTGCTCCACTGGGTGTTTCCAGTGTGCACAACCCCTTATGTCACACAGTTGTCGCCCTCTCTCGCCCTGCTCCTAGAGCGAAAAAACAGATCAATCTTAAATGTCTAAACCATTTGAGATATCTCTGACATGGTTGTTTAGAACAGTTCTGCTTCAGTATACCAATAAAAATAAATCTGATTCTACAGTATATCTCAATGGACATTACATCCTGTTTGTAATACAGTCAAAGCCAGTAATGCCAGAATTATACATAAGGTATTAGCCTATATTGCCCTTTAGGTCACTGACAGAAATCCCAATCATATTAAACACTTAATATTCACAGCAATGGGTTAGGGTTAGGGATAAGATCAGGGTTTAATACTGAAAAAGTCAGCAGTGAATTGAAGCATGAGACACTTCTTAACCAAAATGCTTCTATTACCTAAACCTAACAAAACACAGTCTCTGGTGTCAAAGTCATATAATTTGTAGGCCTCATCAGTGCAGTGAGTAAAAGCAGCACTTCTCTCAGTCAAAAAAACAACAGCATTGCAGCGGAACATAATCCAGTCAAGAAATTAAAACAAATTAATAGTATATCAGCGTAATTTATTGGAAACAAGCTTGGATGTAAAGCCATTAGTAACATCAGTCTGATATCTACCAAAAAAGATATGATTTGAGCCAACTGTAAGCAGAATCATCACAGCGCATGAAAAGCAGCTTATTCAATAAAATTCGAAAGCATGACTGTTGAAGTTGATGGACATATTTTCCTCTATAAAGGCACATAGTTTGAGTTGACCTGTGCTTTTAGGATTTTAAACAGACATGACTGTACAGATACATATGCTGTTGCTTAGGTTACAAGCATCTACACTTTTGTGTGATGGAAATACCTGAGCTGTTTTCCAAACTGAAACAGGGGTAAAACCTTAAATAAAAATCTACCAGTGACAATGTAATAGCAGGCTGGAAAAATGACAAGTATTAATTTTCATAATGATCATGTCCATCAGTAGATGATTATTTTACAAACTGGCATGTCTTTCCTGCCCAGCACCACCACTGGGGTGCACATAAGGGCATTAGGCTGCAGCTGTTTAAGGGAGCGTGAGGCTAGATGTTTTGGGGAAATCCAGCATGCATGAAAAATTGTTGCGTTAAACTGATTCACTAAGAATTAGAGCTGTGTTTTTTAGTGTGGAAAAGTGATGAAGCATTTAGACTTTTTGTTGTGTGTGTGTGTGTGTGTGTGTGTGTGTGTGTGTGTGTGTGTGTGTGTGTGTGTGTGTTGTTTGTTTGTTTATGTGCAATCTATATTTGTTATATGTATAGATTTATACACTAAGCAAGTAATAACTTGCCTTCCCTGATGTATACAAATGGGGTGGACAAAGTATTAGGAACACTTTCAATATAATGCACTCCAGTAACACAACCAACCACTATGACCTCAATAATAAACACTGAGTAGAATTATCACCTTTCTGATGATGTCAACAAAAACTGAAAATGTATTGCTTCGTAAAAGTAGAATTAATAGCAGAGCTGTTGTATTAGATTGCATTCAATTGCACAGATGTTCCTCATAAAGTGCTCCATGAGTGTATGTATTGACACATTTACTGCTTCCAAGAAAGATTTTGTCATTATCACCTCATATTGATATCTAGTCCTCACTGTGCTAAGATTTTCTTTTAATGATATCTTGAACATTTCTCAACACAAAGGCAAAAAGGTGTCCTTGACAACTCAAAAATATGTTGGGTTAATGTTAAGGCCATCAGTTTTAATTATCTCTCTTTCTATTCTGAGAAATACAATTTTTCTTAGATAGCGGTAGACTACAGAAGGGCATTATGTTGTGCGTGGATGTGGCGCATTTGTCTCCTGTTTCGGGTTGTCTGCCATCAGTGGACTTCATTCCATTTCAAATGGACGCCTGTTGGCTGCAACCGGAATCCAAATGCCACTGTTTCTATTTAGAGAAGGTATTTTATAACCTGTGATAGTAAAATGTGCTCATCAAATGAAATAATCTTTATTAAAACATAGTCGTCCTCAATTAATATTAAGCCATGTCATCGAATAAAGCACTCTAATGTGTGTGTGTGTGTGTGTGTGTGTGTGTGTGTGTGTGTGTGTGTGTGTGTGTCTAAATCTTGTTTCATGGCCAAAAAAGGAAGATGGTGTTATCAAATTGTACTTTACATTTCACATCCCACTTTAGATTGTGTGTTGCATTCAACCTACACTGTTGCATCATTTAATTATTTATGTACATGACACATTTAATTTTTAGTTGTCACCTTCATATATTTCATACACTAGTTGTCCATAGCACAGTCCATATTTCCATTCTGTGTATGCTTGCATTGGGTAATAAAACAGATTCTGACTAAATAGGCAATGTCATGCTGATATAAAATTACAAAACCACAAATCATAAAGATACAAAAAGTCTCCAGGGTTGTGTAAATACTAGCCTGAAAATGTGTCGGTTCATGACAACCCTGGAATGAGAATGGGTTGGTCTTTTCAGCCCAAACCCTAATCTAAGTACTTCACGACTTCCTTCAAGCCTGTAGTAAGGGCCTAGTTTGTCAGCAGTGTTGTTATTTTTGGAGGTGACTCATTTTGGTTACAATTTACACTAAAAAGAAAAAAAACAAACAAAAAGCTTCATTTAATATATTGGCCTTCAAAGCGCTCTCTGAAACTAGGCCTGGGGTGGCTCGCATCCATGAAATGTGAAAATTAAAACTTTGTCATAAAGCTACACCAAATACTCAACCTGGAGAGTAGCATATATCAGTTTGAATATTCCGCAAGGCTTCTGCTTTGAAATACTGACCTTTGAACTTTGAAAGAGGCTGAAGAAATGGCAGCAACTGTTATAGAGAGCTCTTACCCTCATCACCTGTCATGCATGTATAGTAAAAAAACATTGGGCACTGTCAAATATGGGTCAAATATGGTTAAAGTATATTTTTACCCATTTAACAATAAGATATTTAAATCTGATTACACAAATATATTTACCCTTAAACTCCTCAGTGTCTATCAATTCAACATTTACAACTTCCAATTCTAGGGGGAAAAAATAAGAATAATTTGGAAGTACAATTCCACACCATGCAGCTCTGTAGTGTTGTTATGTATTTTGTAGGTTTAGTTTTTGTCTTGTCTACTTCCTGTTTTATTTTGGTGTGTTTTCCCTTGTCTTGTCTAGCTTCCTCCCCTCCTGTTTGCCTCCCTTCCCCTAATGTGTTACACCTGTGCCTCGTTACTATCCAGGGTACATATGTGGTGTGCTCTTTTCTTTCTGTGCCACATCGTCTTGTCAGTTTCATGTAAGTTTCTTGTCAGTTTCGTGTCAGTGTTCCGGCGTTCATATCTTGATTTATATTCTAGTGCATCGACCAGTTTTGCCTTGTGGATCCTGAGTTTGCCTTGTGATTTTGTACTTCTGTCCTGTGTTTTGGATTTCCCGGTTTTTGACTTCTGGACCGATTAAACTACTGAGAACTCTTCATCCCTGTGTCCCTGTCTCTGCATTTGAGTCCACCTGGTCTGTGCTTGACAGCACCATAGTTGTACTTCTTCCAGTTTGCAGTAGGGTTGTAAATAGGGTCATAGAAAGATATATTTACTGAATATATAAAATATCTAGTAGAGCTGAACTAATACTTACACCCCATCTAGATGATTTGTGTTAAGAAAAAGTAAAGATGTGGGTTTATATCAAATATAACTTTATTTCTCAGAATAGAAAGGAGAAATAATTCAAACTCTTTTTTTTTTTTAAATGCATTTGTTTTTGTCTTGAGAAATATTAAATGTAGGTATCATTAAAAGAAAACCTTAACACATTGACATTGAGGAAAATATGTCCAGGTAGCAGAAACAGAAATAACATAACACATCAGATAACTACACAATGCAAACAATGATTCAGTCAACGTTTAACTATGAAGTTTCAGTGCAGTGTCCATAGCAACCACCATAGCAATGATAGAAAGCCAGGAAATATCTTTGTAATAACTGAGAAACTAAACAACATATACATTCACTGAACAAAGATTTCGAAAATAAAATGCATATATCTGGCTAGAACACATTTTAATGCCAAAACTGTCTTAAAATATTGCATTTTTCACTGAGAATAAAACGAATGTCCGCCGTTTGTTTTGTTTGATCAAATAGAAACTTGACATTCACACAACGTTGATGCAGGCCAGTAGAGAAGAATGGGCCAACAAAACGTGGGCAATTTTAGAGCCATTATTGTAAAACCAATACGTTTTCCATTGTGGACTAATGTAGACATTATACATTTGATTTGAGAATTGGTTGGACTATACATTATTAGTATGGACACGTTTCAATATCCTATATAATATTGCCAACACTTTTTTCACTGAATTGTGAATGGTTTATTCAGTTAATATGAATGTGTGTATTATTTTATTTCACCCAGAGAGAATCACAAGAGGTTATAGTTTGGTAATTTTAGAGCAGAGTTAAACATTTTAAAGAATCTATTAAACAAAGGACGGTGAAATAGCAATAAAACAAGAATTGAAAAAATAAGAGAAAATTCAAGAGATAAAAAAAACCTCCCTATTAACTTGGTTTCATTGAAACTGTTTCTCCCTATTAACTGGTTTCACACAGGGAGCTTGTTACATTACACACATTCATTACAAAATTCAGTTATTTCCTTATTTCCCTCATTTTCTCAGCAACACTGGAGCAACAGGGAGAACAAAGTGCATTATTGCTATTTTATCACTCCCTGCTCATTGTTTAATTCAGAATATTTCACATCACTGAGATGTAAATGTGCTGCTATATGATCTATCCTATTTCTTATTCAGGAAGAAACCTGTTTAAATGGGGCATATTTTATAGCTGGATAAACCATTTCTGAAAATTATGTGAGGGCTTTTATCAACAATATGCTTTTTCTCGTATTTTCTACATTATTAGCTCACATGCATGAGAGAAGAAAGGCGATATAACTGATATCACTTGAAATATCATAGTAATGCTTGGTTAAAGGATCATTCTGCAGTCCTCCACCCACCTGAAATAGCTCTGCTGAGGTGGTGAGATGAGATGTGGTGAATACACGTGGCTCTTTTTTCACAGCACTGCGTTATTAGTCTGTACAGGCACTTTGTAACACCACTCCTTCACTCCAGTGAGAACAGTAGGCTAGCTCAGGCTGATGATGATGGCCATTTCAGATATCAGCCACAGGGGGTGAGGCGGAGGGGGTGAATAGTAATGAAGACTGCAAATGGAGAGGCTTGTCAAGTGGTATCAAAATGTCGCTTTCAGAATTTTAATCATTGCATCTCTTGACAGACGTTATGTCCAGAAAGTTACTCAAACCTACAGCAGCCAACAGGTTCGTATGTTCAAGTGGGTCATCCCCTACAACCAGAAGCACTGTCATTCAAGATAAAACTATGAAAATACCACTTTGAAATGCCCAAGACGGCGAGTTGATGGCATGAAAAATGTCAAGACCAACTTTCAAAGCGTATTGAGCTTAAACAAATGAAATACTGCTTTGACACTCTGCATTTTTGTGCAAAATTAAATATGACGAGGGCTGTTTCACATATCAGCCAGAGAGCAGTGAAGTGGAGTGATAATAACGACAGCATGATACAATGTGTTTCTCAAGTAGCATTAAAGTGTCACTTTCAGAATGTCAATCATCATCACATCACTGAGAGGCTTCAAAGAGGCCACGTCAAGATGGCTACAACACGGATGGTTTAACACCCCAGCTGCCAGAAGGAATTTTGTACATCACGAAACTTGTTGTTTTGTATTCAGTTAAACTGTTTCTAATAAACTCAATTTAACCACCAGCACATTATACTCTTTCTTATAGCAAATCTTGAGAAAAACTGAGATAGCATGAGGAAATTAGTTTTACTATTCATGTGCAACAGCACTCATCAAACTATTTGTTGTTTTTTTAAAGGGATCATATGAATAGTAATATAAAAAGAAAATTCAAATAATTTTATATAATTTAGATCCAGGGAGTCCTTTAAAAGATCAATCCAAATTTGCCGCCTCAGCCTGAGCTTCTGAAATAGGTCTATGAATTATGTTAATGGTGAATTTTTACAACTGACAATTCTCAATACATGTACAGTACATATCTATGGCATTATGGTTGCCAAATTCTGAAAATCGTGTCGGTTCAGAAATGTAATCGCAAGACCACATCAGCTTCAGGTGATTCCTGCTGCTTTGCAATAAACTGTGAAAGCGCTGCATCCTCATAAAAGTCAGCTGGACTCATGTGATATGAGCATAGCAGAGTCCGGAAGCACGCAGTCCTTCACTGGTGACAGAAAATACCCTGTGGTACACTTTGCAGTTTCACCTTGTATTAATTTCCTCTCGCTTTGTCAAGCCACCAATATTTGGCTTCATGTTCATGGCACTGTTTACAATCATTTTGACTCGAAGGAAAAGGGGAGGCCATTTATAAATCCGAGCTCAGTTCCCGCCTCATTTGCAGCTTTGTAACCAGGCAACAGCCAACTTCAGCGAAACAGACTGTATTTAAAAATGAATGACATGACTGCTCTGCAGAAGTTAAGCCAAACATTTTTATCACCCCTTTTTTTCACTCAAGTGGTTTCTGTCATTTTAAATAGCTGCCTTCACACTGGTAGTACTTTTTTTTGTCATTTAATGAAATAAAAGAAGCAATGGGCGGCTGTCAAAATTCGAGGTGTTGTAGAACAAAGGTATGCCATCATAGTATGTGTGAATGAACACATTACTGAAAAGTTCCCTGCTGGCTCACTGTAGTTGCTGTGGCATTTACTTTTTGTTTTGCAATTAAATCATTTTTTTATTAGTCATAAAATGTGTTATTGGAGCTAACATAGGGAAATACAGAGGAAAAAAAAACAACTCGTTATGGAAAGCACCCTATCACTCTTAATAAGGGGTGGATGGTCACCAATCTTACAATACAGCACCTAAAGTATCTTTCTATCTCACTCATATCGACTTATAGGGATGATCTTTGACTCTCTTTAAAGTTGGTAGATTCAAAAGACAGGTCAAAAGACACTTTTTGTTTTTTAGATGTCAAAAGTCATGCAGACTAGTACATCAAGCTCTAGGTCTAGGTTCAAAAGTATCTTATGCCCCCAGGCTAGCTGTTATAAATTTGAAGTATGGGAGTTCAAGCCAAGATAGAATTTATACGACATCATCAGGGTTATTTTCTCAGATTTGACAACGCTCCTTCACAACCACAACACATTATACATGTTTTCACATGCAGTGTGCTACTTGAGAAGTAAGACCCATTCATGACTTTAAAAGAAAAGAACACATTTTGATTTTTAGTTCTACCTCATGTTTCCCGTCCATCTCTAGTGTCAACTTTCAAATCTCAAAGAAAATAATCCTAATGCAACAGAGTACTTGATGTTCTGTTCCTGCTGCAGACGTCTGGCTAAGATAGTAAGAGCAGCAGTTGCTTTAATCTATGAGAGAGCAAATCAGAAGTCTCTGTGACCTCTTCCAGATTATTTTGGATAAAAAATGGCCCTGGAAAATTCCACAGTGGAAAGAAGCAGCACGGGACCACCAAAAATATCAAAGCTAAAATCACTGTCAAACAGTACACCTATGGTAATTGCTACTGGCTTAATTTTGATGGAAAATCATGCTGAATCAATTAAATGGAGTGGGTGCTTCAAAAAGAACTATTTTTGATTTGGTCTTATGTAGTTGCAAAAAACTGTGACATCCATTACTTATTTTTTAAATGTGGGGTGCAGTTTCTCAGAGTCGTCAGTCTGCTGGAGCCTTGAGGTTTTATAGGCACACATAACTGTATTGTCAGCATAATAATGAAAATTTATAGTATGTTAGTGAAAGTCCAAGTGGGAGCATGTACAGTGAGGATAAAGAAAGGCCTTCAACTGAACCTCTCAGGACCACAAATGTTATGTCTCCTGAAGGCAAAAGTCGTTCTATTGAAAAATAAAAGAATAACTGTAGAAGCAGTGCATATCTTTTCTGAAATCAAACTTAAAAACCCTGACTTTGAGAAAAGCAGCCAGAGCTTTATAGCATAACTGGAACTGGAAATGTAGGAGATGAGTTTTGCTAATAGCATCTCTCCTTTATAGTGTAACAGTGACAGTGTTGGGCTGCCTTTGCTTCCCTCTTTCCAGATTTGCCCTGATGGTCCGGCCCCTCCTACCTCATTAAGGGATTGGTGTCACCTGCTTCCAAGATAGCTCCCTCTCTCTCTTTCCTGGGATAGAATAAACAATACAAAGACAACTAAAGAACACTTACTAACTTTAAAAAATCAGTGACCTGAAAGTAACATTGCACCAGACTTTCTGTGTTTTGTCTTTGTATTTTGCAATCCTTTGATTATGAGTGGTATAGAAACAGAACAGTGTGCATCCATTACCATTTCCTCCAAGGTCTCAGTGTTTGCCAGCATTTCTCTCAAACTGTAGAACACCACAAACTAACTGGCTTAAAGAAATCTTTCATCTAGAAGTAGTTCACTCTGGTTGATCTTTCATTTTCTCAGAACAAATGAAAACCTGATGCAGAGTGACTGTGAATGATGTAGGCTCCGTTTTTATTAGAAAAGAGGAGAACACAATAAGACCACTGCTTTATTGTTTTGAAATGTAAAATATATCAGTTAGGTTGAAGAAGTTCTTAAAAATGACACAGCATGCTTTTGTGATTTTCTGTTGTTTTTATACTGTTATAATTCCAGGTGTTCATGTTAAACACGGTCAAAGTAAAAATATGTAAATTGCCTGCTCTGAACACTTTGTGACATTCGATTTTTGGCGCATTCCAACAGATGGCTGTTAGTTAGCTTTTTCTCACAAATACATCCCCAAAATTGGTTGTACCTTTACAATACACAACAATTAAGCAAATGTTTCTCATCATTTGTAAATTTCGTCTTGATATCCACACTTTTTGCCTACTCAAACCCACTGCTGTCCCTCCAGTGCAGAGAAATGTAGTTTGACACAATTCCTGTCTGTATCACTGAAATCAGCTAGCCTTGCATAATGTACTGATTATTTCCCTTAGCATTGAAGACACAGAGATACGTTTGAAAGAAAAACACTGCAGTCTTCCTTTAAGATGATACATTGCAATGAGTGCTTAAAAAAAAAAAAAGAACGGCAGCAGATGATGGTTCTTCAAAATAAGCCAGAGAAATAAGCCGCTCTCATATCCTTAATCTCTTTCTGACATTTCGGCAATAAGTAATTCATAATACTGGATGACACTTGGAGTTTATCAGCCTTGCTAAGTCAAGTTTATAAATACTGAACACTATAAATAATAATAAATAAAATAAAAATGCTCAATAAGATTTTGAAATCAGATGCACGACCACCAGAAAGGCAACCGGGACTGATGTTAAAAATCCCTTACTATTAAAATATTATTGAATTTTGGCATAATCAAAGCCGGTAGTTCAGAGAAATCATTAATGAATTCATGATGTAGCTGTGGGGGTTTATCAACCAGGACACACAGCACAGCACAGCAGAGTGATCTTATCATTAATAAGGTGACTTGAATCAAGACTAATTATGAAAATATTTGGGAATGCTAAAAGTTTTTTTTTTTTGATAGCTGCTTCTTCACTGCCACAACGCAGCTACCAGTGGTCTTTTGAAAATATTCTTTTAGGGAATTTTTGAAGTGGAGGTTTGAATTGATGAGTCCCCCCGAAAACAAAATTACTTGTTGTGTTCAGGCTGTCACAATATCAGACTTCAGGATTTCAAAAGATTTCATGATAACGATATTATCATGATATTTATAGAAAATGTATATATTCTAATTCTATTAGATCAGTCAAATTCATCTTTAACTTTGTTAAACTTTTTTTAAGTGCAGTCTTTTTTCTGGCAAATGAAATACATTCAAAATACAATTTGAGGGAAGTGCAGAGACAGTCTGTAACTACAATTGTAATTACTCTCAATGAATAGTGAAAAGATAAACAGATGAACTGATAAACAAAATATCCACAAGGTGTGTATGTATGGAAGGGTGGGGTCAGGGGCACCACCAGGGATTTTGAACTTCATGAAAAGATATCACATTGGGCCCCGCCACCACACACAGGCCACACCAACCATTGGCAATTGCTGTAACCACACATCTACCTGTGAAGGCTTCCAACTCTCTTGTAGTCCAATACTAACTGTATAATATCTACTGACATTGAGCTGTGAAAATGTAATGTCATGTAAATAGAGGGGGGTGTATAGGCAATACAGAAACTTTGAATGGTTAATTTTTTCCAGATACAAGAAAAATAAAGTGTTAGTTTAATGGATGCATTATAAATAAAATATTTAAGTTTTATTAATGATAATATGTTAATAACAAAAAAAACTAAACAAACAAAAAACGTATGTTCTAATATGTTTTAGGGCCCCTAAAGGGGGCAATCACAGGCCCTTAGAATCATCCTAACTGTTTTTTTTATTTTTTTGAGTTACAATTAAGCCAAAGTAGACCACCAGACACATTATATATGTGTAATTTGAACATGATATCAATTTTTCATATTTTAAATATAGTAATTGTCAATACTGCTATATAATGACACCATTAGTTCAAGTCTTTTTTTTTCTTTTTGTATTACCATGTAGAAGGCTATTTAAAGGATTGTACCATGATTTGGCATGTTTTACCCTACAAATGATGCAACTTCACACTGAAGTTCATCATTTTGCAAATCCTCCTGCCATATTGTAGAAATTTGATTTGAATATATTTTACTAATGTCCTGTGCAGTCTGTCCTTTCTATCCATTCAATATAAACACTTGAACTTGATGTCCACTATGACTGATTACAAGCAAGAAAACAAGTCTACATTTACTTTTGTTTTCAGTTTCATCACTGATATGAGATAATGCAGCGTACACTTTTCAAATCAATATATACCTAAAAGATAAGGCTGGCATTATTCTATGTTATTCAATAAAGTCTGATTTAACTTGTTTTTCTATGCCATGGAACTTCATTTTTATCTAGAAACTATTAAAAATACTACCCACAACATGACACCCACCCCCACTGGGTGACATGTTCCTCTATAAACATTGGCACTGTAGTTTATTTTAAGTAAATCCTACATTCACTATCCATAAATACTCTATATGCTATTGTACATCAAATTAATTAATCCACAACTAAAAATAGTCCCCAACAAACTGCGCAGTTAATCCTATTTTAGTAACATACTAAATAATTACATTGCCCAGCAGTTTAAGGAAATAACTTTGGATTTTGTGACTGCTTTTATTAAAACACGTATGTCTTCAGTGTTAACTAAGTGCTTCAAATATGATATACAGGTGGTGGAAAGTGGGAATAGGAAGAACAACACATTGTTAGTTTTGGTCTGGTAATGGATTTGGCAACAACAACTACACAAAAAAAGGATTATATCACCTTATCTGTAAAAGTGCCTTAGAAAACACTGCAATGGCTTACACAAACCAAACAAGTTTCAACATGCTTTGTAATTTTCAGACCACATGCAAATCAGTGGAAATTAACAACTGCCTGGAATGATAAAACCATATTACATTGAATCAGAAAACAGCTCAGCCAAGTGTGAGGTTTTCATTAAGGAGTTAAAGCTTGCAAAAACCCTGGTATGGTTCTTTGGAGGCAACAAAGGCAAAGAGGGACATTGCTCGTTGTGGTCTACATGGTGACTAGTTTGGTTATTTGCTCAAACATTTGCATTAATTATCTGGCTTAGTCCCATAGCTGCAGGGTTTACCAATATGAAAAAACAAAATATTCGCTCTACTCAGTTATATATTTATATTAGACATCTTAAAATCTGAACTCTCTAGGCCGGGGATACTGGTTCTAGCTGTGCGCCTCTGCCTCCAGTCTATCCCTTAGCACGGGCAAGTCTGTGGTAATTTAATGCTTGCCGCCCAGGCCCTGTGATCCTGTGGGAGTGCCTGTGCCCCTGTAAGTGAGGCTGAACGCTTTATCCCGTGGCATTAGTCGTCCATGTTTGAGTTAATACCCTAGAGTAGAGCTTCTATCCAGAGGCATTAGTGTCTGACACTCTACAGCTCAGAATGGGGGAGGCTCTCACTTCCTCCTCTTGCACCAACACTCCCAAACTCTTCTGCGTCTTTCATCCTTGCACTTAGGTTTTTTTTTTAAAAGAGTTGGTAAACTTAGCTCACGCGGGTACTTTCCCCAGATGAAAGATACATGATGAAGTTGGTTGTATCCAGATGTAATGCTGCTTGAGTTAAGGAAGTGCATCAGAAATGTTCCAATAATCCGTCTCGTCGGGTCTGACATTTGGATGGCAAACTTTCTTTTTATTTTATCAGATGTACAAAAAAGGGAGTTGCATATTTGTATAATTTTAAAAATAACTTGTCCTTAATAGTTAGTTTATATTTGAGCTTTTTAATTGTAGTTTTCCCTGTGACAGCAAGGATTTTACAATAAGATTAAGGTTTGGGGATTTTTTGTCATAAAAATGTCACTTAAAACTTCATCAGATTATGAAAAGAGCATGCTAGGCTAGCCTGTTAACAGTATTTACTAAGTTACAACTAACATTAGCGTTTGTATGAGTTAAGATCCATTAGGATTTTCATAATCTGCAACATTTTCATGTAAATACAGTAGATGTCTGTTTCGCTTCTTTCACAGATGCTGTTTTAACACACCTACTCCCTACCACCAACACACATGTACTTTTCTAGGCCCTTAGCACTCACTCACACACACACACACACACACACACACACACACACACACACACACACACAAACAAATACTTAGGCCCGTGCCACACACGCACAGAGATTTGAATGTTATGTTCAAAGATTAAAAATGTTCGTGCCATTATGGTAATGAAAGACAAACAATGTCTCCTGTAATTTAAAGCAATTCAAGTAGAAAATCCGTCTACTTTAATCAATTCATGTGGTATTAAGACTAATTAATTATTTTATCTTTATTTAATGGATTTTGACCTTCTAAATTGTAGCTGTTATTTCCACTCACGGTTGCTGTTGCACAGTACAAACCAAACATATGAGCGCAATATAACTGTGTAATTAAAAATAAATAAAAGAAAGATGTATGAAAGATATTCAAAATAGTCTAAATCCCCCCCCCCCCCCCCCCCCCCCCCCCCCCCCCGTCTACCACCATCAAGGCTGATAGCATTAATGTCTGCAGATAAACTCACTGACCTGTCGTTTCACGTTATCACATTCATAGCCTGTGCACTGTATTCACGACCTGTCTCCTTATTCTGGTGATAACCTCAGGGCTGTCAAAAGCAATTGCAGTTTGGTATTACACTTCACGGAGTCGGAACTATCCAATAAGTCCTTGATGTTAAAGAGAAAATCATTATTCCTGATTACCAGAAGAGGAAAGTATTGTTCAAGTAGCATCCCTTTTATAGCAGTAGACTAACACTAAAAACCCCTATCCAAACACAGTTCATGTAATACTATTTGTGTGTTTTAATGGGTGTTTGCCCGGTTAAAGGGTAATAACATCACAATAGAGCTTTATGTAATTAGGGAAGGTGAGCTAAAATTTTGAATTGTCCTAGGATCATTTCATATAATTCTACCACTACTGCTCGGTGATTATTGGCCATGAAAATCTGTTTGCTCAAATAACTCATTTCACTTTCTATTTACAAGATTGATTCATCAGCGTGAATGACAGATGTGTTTTCCTTTCATATCCAAGGCATTAGTTGGAAAGGGTTGGAGGGGTGGGCGTTTGGAGGATTGAGTGTTCCTGGGTAAAATGCATTTCTTATCTTGTTGATTGAGTTGCTTCATAAAATGAATACATATTGAATGAAAATTTAAATTTAAAAAAAAGATACCATAATTACATGTATGGTCTTGAGTGGTAGCACATCCAATGAGCAACTCCTTTTGACACAGACTTTTGGATTTGGTCCAGAATCTGTATTAATAGATTCATATTCTCATGTTTTTCACTTAATGTTATTGGTTTCTAAACATTCTTCATTTCAGTAGTTGCATGGAAGATATTCATTCCTTACATGACAAAAAAAAAAAAAAAGGAAAGAGATCCCACAGTCCTTGTCCCATACAAATATGTATTCGGACATTCTGCTGAAGCTATTTCCTCTTTATGTGTCTGGGATTCTGTTTTCTCACTGAGCTGCAGTTGAAAGATACTAACACAAAAAGGGAATGTTGTACTGTGGAGTTTTGTCCCCCATCTGTTCCTTTGGAGTCACATTAGCAATTGATGTCAGGCCCAGTATGGACAGGAGGAATGATTGTGGCAGCCAAGGGCTCTCTCAGTACACATACAGTACTGTACAGGCATGTGAGTATTGTATTGGAGGTCCTGAAATTCCTTTATTCTCTGGCTATGTACTATGAGAGATGGGATCCTACAGCAGGAGAAAATTATATTGCTTTCTTGTCTTTCCCACTGTTTTGAAGTGGGTGGAAAAAGGTGATGTCATACTTCTATGCAACAAGAGTTTAGCAACATTTGAATCAAAATGTGGGATGTTTGGGTTTTTTTTCTTCTGAACTTTAACTTAGATTTTTGCTTATTTTGTCACAAGATAATCATGGTAAAGTCAAGCACACAATTTCACCTAATGAGTTATTACCACCAAACCAAGAAATGTTACCATTAAAGCCATTGAACCATTAAACCACTAAAACTTAACATAATATACTGTATATATATATATATATATATATATATATATATATTATATATATATATATATATATATATATATATATATATATATATATATATATTTTGGTGTTCCATACAAACTCAACACAATTAGACACAAATTTGCGCCAGGTGACAGGAATGTACAGAAGTTGAAAATGTTTCAACATGAATGAAAAATATATTGGATGTACACACAGATGATCCCGTGGCATGAGTAACACAAGATGGAAATTCACTTTGCATTAGGTCTGAACACAGCATAAGGCAAAGGGCAAATTAGGCCTAATAGCTTAAAAAAAAAAAAAAAGTAACACGCCAAAAACAAAAATGAAGGAATAATTAATTAACTAAACTTAAGTTTTGCACACAATAAAAGTTTGTGAGTAGGAAATATATGCATTTCATATACGGGTACATTTTACACAGTGGTGGTTATAGGTTAAAATAACTGTGTTATTAATCTGGATTTCATTACACTATTTTTAACAAAAGCAAGTGCTACATGGTATTATTTTAGGAAAAAATCAAAGACTGGGAGACATGAATATTTTAAACAGTCACGTACAATTGAAAAAAACAGATGACTTAAAATAGGTAAATATGACCCTGTGGCAGTTCTAGTGTTAAAGCGGTAGGGCTTCAGTCAGGAAAAAAGGACATTTAGGAGATTTTAACCAGGTGAACACACTGAGAAAGTCTTCCTCTCGTGTAAGGACAAAACCTCTTCTTTGTGATTAAATTTCAATTTTAAGTGCATTTAGAAGGAAAAATACACAACACATACATACAAAGAAGGCATTGTGGAAAGTTACCTTGGCCTAGTATTTGTGACCTCATAGCATTGTCAGCTTCACAAGCAACATAAAGTTTGCTTTACTTTACTTTTTAGATAGGCCGATGTGAGAACAGAGCGGGTTTTCATCTTGATAGTCATGAAGTGGCATATTAATGCTAATGTGAAAACAGGTTTGAACACTTTGGACTCAGAGGGATTACAAGAGCCCTTTGAAGTGCATATGAGAAGTGTTCTTTTTTTTCCTGCTTGTAAATTGGATTGGTCTTTAATGAGTGACACTTAGCTGTACAGGGGGTTGACCACAGATTCACCCTCCCTATTACAAGAAGACAAAGATTTTGTAATAGACTTACAGAGAATGGACCTCTGTCGCCCTCACTTATGTCAAATTTAACATTGACCTAAAAGTGGTACAAAGAAGGCACTACATAAAAGATAACCACCATTAATGAAAACAACTACCAGCAAGCATATTAAAATTAGAAAGGGACAAAACAGACCTTCATGAGTGAGCCTCATTTTGAATGTGATGATTTAAGTTGTGTTTTGTATAAAGAAGATGAAGATCCCTATGCAGTTATCTATAATGACTGCTAAAGGATGCTAGTTTATGTGTAAAAATCATGTTCATTTAGAAAGCTGGAGGAGGCTGGCACAGCAAGCCCCAATATTTCTTTAAACCTTTATTTATTTAGGGTAATTTCACTGGGAGCAATGCTCTGTTTTTCAGGAAAGCCCTGATCACATTCATACAGTTACATATTCATACTGTACCTAGAAGCTGCCAAGTACAACCACAGTCTGGTCTGCCAGCAGCTCCAATAGAGCAGTTGGAATTAAGGGCCTTGCTCAAGGGCACCTCAGTGGTGGTAATGAGGGAGGGGCAAGCACTGATTCTTCACTTTCCCCACCCAGGAAAACATTGTCCTCATTTCCCCAAATCTCCAAACAGAGCTGGCAAGTGCAACTATGAAAACCCGTAAAACCACAACAGTCACATTTATTCCAGAAAAACATCTGGTTGGAATAAACTGTAATAATCACTGTAATAATCCTATAAAGGTGTACAGGGTAATATAATACATCCACTCCAAGAACCTTGGTAACCACAGTTGCCTAAGCAACCATAAACAATCTTTCCTGTAAAAGTTTGGTGTTAACTGTGTTTTCTAACACCAGAAGAATCACCTCTACCCAGCAATCAGTAGAAACCTTGAGCTGAGCAAGAAGTCTTATACAGATCAACTGCACATTATTTTCTTCACAAGTCTTTTATCAACCATACACCTTGCAATTATTGCCATGTATAGAGTGCCCTAATTAGTGTGTGCTCTGATAACTGTAATTTGTTTCATTACCCTTTTGTCTGTCTGATTAAGATCTTAATGACTGAAACGTCACATTTTAATATTTCCATAGTCTTCTACTTAGTTGGTTCCATTGATCTTTTATAATGTCAGTATTAATTAGCCAGGAGCCAAATGACCTGAACTAAAGTTCAGGCTGTTTTGAAATGTCATTTCATCTTTTACTATACATTTTTTAAATCAACTACCCAGTGAAAGGCACTTGAATAACTCATTAATCATGTTTATTTCCCTCTAGAGAGAAAAAAAAAATATTGTACAGCAACTGTATATTTGATTGTTATCCAGTATTTGATTAAACAGCATGAGACCACTTTTTACTAAAATTCTGCACAAACCAGTCATTACAATAATAATAATAATACATCCACTTCACGAGTGAGTGAGCTCAGAAAGTCTCATGGAGAGATTAAGATCACATTGCAAGACATACCTGAGAACACTGAAACAAACTGACATTTTATTAAATATATCACCAAGTACAATCATGATATTCCTCCAAAGAATTACATTCAATTCTGTATTGTTGATTTTCCTCTAGATGATTTATGGATAACAACTATTGAAACAGCTTCTATATTGCAGTTGCATCTGCACTTAAATGATAGATTGGGATTATTAAACACTTGACACAGTTCATCAAACACTGTGAATGCCAGCATGCACAACCACAGCTAAAGCAAAGAGAAGCTGTGAAAAAGATTAATGGGAATTGGATTGTTTTCGCCATTAAAAACATATAATAGAAGTTCACCAAGTTTGGGTTATAAAACGTTACTGCTGATAGGGTCAAAATGATCTTCTTTATATGCACTGTGCATTTAGATTTAAGCTAAATAAATATATGTTATGTAGTTTCAGTACAGCACTGCTTATTCAGACAGAAAAATAAAGATAGACTGAAATATTGAATTCTCTACACTTTTTGTGGAAGCAAATATGAACTGAAATTATACTGCAGCTTTTTCAAAGCAGGAGAAAATACATGGTTTGGTACCATTCAAGGTTTACAGTAATCTGTGCCTTTACAGGACTCATTCTGTGACATTTTCATTCCATTCAGGAGGTGCAATCTTAGCCATCTTTTCCACTTGATGTTTGTTATGGTTCAAATTATTTCAACACCTGCTAAGTCATCGGCAGCAGCAGCATAATCGGTTCTGTGTTTGTTCTTTATTAAGAGGGGGGTCTACCTAGCTTTAGCTGTCCCTCTTTCATGCATCTTGTTGTGACCAAACTCTGAAAACTCACAGCAGGGGGTACTACAGTAAGTTCAACTTCAAACTTTCAGTGCTAAAATTACAAATGAGACAAACAGGAAATAGCAAACAGCATCCCCTCTGCTATTAATGGCCTGTATGTGTGTTGGAACTTAAGTAATATTGTTAATCAATTTCTTTTTTTTTTTCTCCTTTTTTTAGTAATTACAATTCGGACCAAATACCAAGTTAGAATAAACATCAAAGAAATGAATTAAGTTCAGCTTTAAAGAGTATGTGCAAGCCAGCTAATCTCAGTTAGGCTGACTACCAGAGAACTGATAACTTATATTATTATTTGTTTTTATTGCTAAAGGATTTACCTACAAAAACCCACAGCTGCAACATGTCTACATTTTCCAAAAAAAAAAAAATTAACTGTCTAAAAAGATTAGGCCAAAGATTAGATTTTAAAAAAACTGAAGCACTGCTGGCTTGGGAGCACATCCAAACTAGGATGCTTTTCAGCTGAACTGACTCGCTGCAAGTAATCTCAACCTGGTGCTCAAAGTCATGGGCAGGGCAGTTCCACTGATATCTGTGCTAAATGATTGTTGATTGATATACTAGGTTGCAAGTGGCAGTTCAGTGGGGCATTGCAAATGAGCAGAATACAAAAAGGGGGGCCTCCAGTTTGGGAGCAGACTGCAGAAGGCTGCCGCCATCTGGGATGTCTGGAGCATCACCTGATGGTTTGAAAGGGGACGATGAGACAACGAGAATGTTGCAGGTGAGAGCTCCCAACAGCCTGGCAGAGCAGGGTCACTGTGTTGCCAACACAAGGATACCTACATTACTGTAACTGCAACATTTCCAGCTGCACAAGATATCATCTGCAAGATTGTGCAGATACAATCAAACAATTGTTTTTTCTTAAAACAATGCACACAACAAATAACCTTACTGACCCTGCTCTGAGCATCAGAACAATATCCAATGTTAGTCGCCAGTTTAACATCAACTGTAGTTACATATTTTATTTACAACTGGAAACATTCTCCAACTTTTGCAACAAAGTCAAATCAAAATGGGCTTGAAGTTCATGCTTTATGCACAATGAGGCAACATATCTGCCATTATTAACTGACTCGCTTCTTTTGCTAATGTTTTAACTCACCATGGTAATGAGTTATATGTTAAGTGTTTTATATCCAGTGCGGGTGTTCACAGAGCTGAAAAAAACCCAGAGGGCTTATAATGTGGCTCCCCTCATTAAAAAATACACTTCATCTTGCTTATGCAACAGCTATTAACATAGTAAGGCAACATGAAGCAACTCAAACAACTCCCAGTCATCACACATTTATCCACATTTCCATTTGGTTAAATTGCATCTGTGTGCATTAAAATGAAGAAAAGGATTATAGTTCTTTATGTGTTTTGTCAACAATTTTGAAAACCTTTCATTTGGAATCGTAATGCAATTTAATTTGATCAGTCAAATGCAGCGTTCTCCACCCCGTGAATGTATTTAAGGCTACATAAAATGATTGTCTTACTTGATCCTTCACATTCTGATTCCACTAGGTTTAATAAGTGAAACAGGGGGAAAAAGACAAAATGTTTTGCTGTTCTGTAATCAAATGTTCCCAAACTCAACAAAAGAGAGAACATTGGGTTCATCAATGAAAGCTCATCAGGGTAAAATGACCTGAGCTGTAAAGTTTGAGGAGAGAGAGAGAGAGAGAGAGAGAGAGAGAGAGAGAGAGAGAGAGAGAGAGAGAGAGAGAGAGAGAGAGAGAGAGAGAGAGAGAGGGAGAGAGAGAGAGAGAGAGAGAGAGAGAGAGAGAGAGAGAGAGAGAGAGAGAGAGAGAGAGAGAAAGAGAGAGAGAGAGAGAGAGAGAGAGAGAGAGAGAGAGAGAGAGAGAGAGAGAGAGAGAGAGACTTTTGACCATTTCAGTACCATGGAGAGAGATACTGGGTCAACTGCATACTGGGTATAACTATTTCAGCACCATGGAGAGAGGCACAGAGGGAGGCGGCTGTTGTGTAGCAATTCAACACAACAAACCCATTCTGAGCAGGTTTTGTGTTTGAAGGATGATGGTCACACTGTAGTACAAAATGGAGTATTGTCAAAGCAGTCAGTATTTATACTAGAAAAACCCTTGATTTTTTTGAGTGTGCTGTTGATATACAAGATTCTCTCATAATGCAGTACACAAAGGAAATGGAAGAGCAACTCACAACTGAAAAAACAACGTGAGCGTAGGTGAAAACGGATCACATCAGAAAACATTTTAAAGGTGCATGTATTGTATCATGTTCTGTTAGGATAAAAACAATTCATTTTCATTATTGCTTGTATATTAACCACCAAAAGAATACAATTAATGTTAATATGCATACATACGTTAATATAGTATATACTGTATACAATTAGTATGTTAAACATATATATATATATATATATATATATATATATATCATTAATGGGGTTAACTAATTGTCAGTTATCTGTGGTCATTTTCCATTTAAATCTGTTGTTATGGAAGGAGGCACAGGCTTAGGTTTTGCCATGTCCACTAGAAAAATGGATGCTGCAGTCCTTTCTCACCCAAAAGTGTCAGCGTTAGGAAGAGCGTTTGCCAGCCTCCCTTAGCTTGCTAAGAAGTAACCACTTCAGTGCTCTGAGCTCATAATTCTAAGCTCCCACCTCACAGCTGCATGCTGCTGAGTACATAAGTAACGCAACGTAAAACATTAGTTGAAACCTCCAGAAACTCAAGACTCTAGCAGTGGGTGCTGTGCAAGCACAACCACTCCCTCCAGGGAGCTCTCCGATATCACACTGAGGCCATGAACATGCAAAGAAGACCTGCAGAGTACAAAAGAGGAGGGAAATGCTAAAGCCGTCACCAGAACACAAATTAAGAAGCAAGGCATGAAAAAGTCCAAAATTAGAATAGAGCAATCTCCAATAGTCCAATGCAAACTAGACAATCAAAGACCTGCTTGTACTCCAACATGCAGTTTGGAAAGCACACTGAGCAATCTAAAACTATTTTACATGTTTAAACTTGTGATCTCTACATTTTTTCTGTCACTATAACACACCAAATTATTCTACAACATGTAGCCCAACATTATAAATCATTATAATCAGAAATAAAATAAACTGTGGCAGTAAAACATTAGCAAAATACAGTGAGAAAGTGCAATGGGTTATATAGTGAGATGGGAAAATGTAAATTATGAATTAAACTTTACTAATTCAGAAGAGTTGAAATTATTCAGGAAAATCTAAATTTTGCAATGATTATAAGTAATATGTTCGTAAAACCACAATTGTGCAACAATTTAACTAACAGTTAGTTTAAAAGATTAAAGAAGGTCAAGTTACAAAATATATTTAATGCAACAACTACAGCTGCCAAAACTGCTATAGTTTTACATCACAAACATCTCCAAGAAGCTGTATATCATGGACGACCAGCTGAGCTCTCTTTCTGCCCATCTGACAAATGGACATAAAAATCATTCCGTTTCTAGCTATTATTTGTCTTGCTATAGATGGTTGACTTCACCAGCCACTTGTTTACTGATATCCCTTGGCCATTTCATGCTGGGCAGACAGTACAGCAGCACAGGTACTCTGTATGTCTGAGCTTATTTGCTGGATGGAGCTGTTCACAATTTCATACTGTATGAGGAAGTTGGCAGAAGCCTTTGGGGAGGAGGGGTGGGACAGACTGGTGAAGCAAAACAATGAGCTAAAAACAGCTAAAAGCTCAAAAGAGCAGCAAAGTTTGATGTTGATTCTCAATAGGTTTTGTACTATGAGAAACTCTTTAAATGTATATTTGCATAGCTATAAAAAAATGTGAACATGAATAAATATAAACATTGGTGCTTAACTTACAGAGTGGTAAAATAAAAAGAAGGCAAGTATTATGTGTGTGGTGACACTTCATTGAAGGGGAATGAGTTAGTGTAATGCTACACTAGTCATAATACATATACGTATATTGCATCCAAACAAACTGCAAATGGCCTATCACTGATATCATCCTGCTAAAAGGAACATTTTTCACCAATCTGACCCAGTTTTTCTTACTACTTACCTTCCTGTCTGTCCTGCAGCAATGGCACACTGGAGCTACCTAAAGGAGATTTGCTCCCACCCCTGGGCTTTACAAAAGCAGGTGCCACTTTGCTAACAATAATAAGGATTGCCCTCATTCCAGTCTGAAGAGTCAGGAAGAGAGGGAGGAAGAGGATATTACAGGCTACAATCATCAGGTAATTGTGACGTTAATCGTGCCTTGATATTTTAGTACCACTGACCCCTCACCTGCACACCTCCACATCAGCCAAGCACGGGGACAGCCACGTGTCAGCATGAGGGAAAAACAGAGATGCAGCATAGAATGAAAAGTCCTCTTTTAATCAACATCAGCTCTTCCAACTATAGATTATTTTAATACTGTGTTGTCGATACAGTGAATGATCCCAAGACAAGAAGGTACAGCTCCCATTCTGTCCCCAGCAGATCCCTTAATACACAAAATCACTGCAACAAGCATAAATATCATATGTACTGTTTCGCATTTATAGACTGAAGTAAACAAGCGTGCTTTAAAGCAGTCAGTAAAAAAAAACAAGGTCAATAACAAATGCCTTCGAGACAAGTGGAGCAGGTACACTTAGAAACATACTGTATGTAGTTTGGAGTTCTCACATTCCTTCCACAGCGTACACTAAACTCTGTCCTTTCTGTATGTCTACATAGCTATATTTGAATATGAGGTCTGTTTGCACAATGATGTGCAAACTGTCCACCAGTAAAACATGCTTATTTAGTCGTAGTGCTGATCAATATTTAAATAGTTACAATCTCCATTTGGATTTCAATGCATTTTCTAAAGATTATGGTTCATACTGTGAAGCTTTGCAGAAATGCCAAGCACAAATCTCGATTGTTTTTTTGCGGAGTACACCTCAGTGACACGTATGTCCTTTGTGCTGGGAGAGCAATGTCTTCTTAGAATTAAACCTGACACGGTTATTTCATTTGGGTTCTGTGGGTGGACTAATAAAGAGGGAGCAGAATGAAATTAATAGAGGAGATTCTTTCTTCTAGATATGTCCAACAGCATTTCATTAGCAAAGGAGAGGGTGAGAAAAACTGTTAGAAAGGTTTGCACGGTAATGGGACTGCCTTTCATTCAAGTTCAAAATCTGTTCGTTATCTGAAAGCAGTTAAAATATATAGTTACTTTATGCTATTCTCACTGTTATATTAAATCAACATGATTAGGTGATATGTTTCATTTAAAGCCAGTTACTGTACATCAAGTTTCCAGTGCATTAGATAAAGAATTCCTAAGGACCAAGGATTGTTTGTTGGAACTTTTGAAATGACTTACCAGAAATGTACATTTCTACATGTCAGTCTGGAAGGTTATGTCAATCTTCACTAACCATAACTATGACCAGAATCTTCCCCCATAGTTTTAGTTGCTTAAACTAGGCAACACCTTAACCGTACGTTTTTGGAATGGGTCATTTTACCTATAGAAGGCAATGACAAGCACATTTTGTTGTTTAGGTATGCAACCCTGTCTCATATAAATTATAGTTATGTGCAATTAATTTGCAACAGATTTTATGCAGGACACATAATATCATCCATTCATTTATATTTTTGTATCACACATAATGCGAAAATGTTAACGTGTCTGCCAAGTTGCAAAACGTTGATATGAATGTATCAGCACATTTTTCTGACAACATATTAATTTCCCCATAATATAAGCACTTAAAATATCCACTTGTAGCAATTAAAGCATGATTCACCTTTTCTTTATTGGTTATGTTTAAGCACTCACAGGACCAAGTTAAAGTTGTTGATTTTTCTAATGCCTGTGGTCACTAGCATTAGATAGTATGGCTGAAAACTACAACAATACTCACGTAGCAACTTCATTTGAAATACAACAGAGCAGCAACTGGTGTATCTGTTCATAGTGCGGCCAAACAAACGTTTGCTGTTTCAATAAAGATGTCAGTCAATAATAATTGCAACTGCAATCTGATGCCATACTGGGCATGGCATAAGTAGTTTTCCACACAGCAGCAAGACACATGAGCTGGAGTTGGTTCTTCTGATGAGGAGTTGGCGGTGTGGAGCCTGTGAAGCCTCTGCCTCCAGGAAACTGCCATATGCTTGCACTCTACAGTCTGATAATGAGAAAAGCCTTCCTCCACCCACAATGCTTTTATATGTTACCAAACTAACTGCCAGCTATATAAATGGAAGCTATACAATCTTAAATAGTGTTACAAACTCACTCAGTACTCTGTGGCATAGTGTAGCTTTAAGCAATGCAGGTGGTGACTGATTAATACATGTTAATCCTAACCCCTCAGGGTTCACCATAGCTGTAATCACTCAGTGCTGACATTGTTCAGTACTACAAACCCTGTATACTAGACTCAACTCAACTGCCATTGATACTCATTCAATACACAGATACTAGGTTCTAATTAGCCTGTTAGCCTGCAGTTAATATTCCTAGTGGAGACTTACTGCTGTAATTTTGGTTGAGAGACAGCTTTTAGTGGGTTGTCATGTTAAAAAATGTCCTTACATTAATACTTACATTATCAGTTTATTCCTTATTTATGATAGTACAATATCACAAAGTATACAAGTTCGTATACTTTGTGTATTTACTGTTAAAGTAATACATGTAGCATCAACACAGTTACTATTAATTAAAGTAAAATACATTTTTTAGAAGTAGTCGGCTTTATATACCCTACAGTCCAGTATTTTAGGAGGATAATGAAGTTTAATTTCCTTTTATGTGCAATGTGTAACGCAAAATACTCTATACACAGAGGTCTGGACCCGGGTTATACCAGGGCAACACTCAAAATTCTCAGCATTACAGTATGTTGGTCTCAGACAATGTTTACCTCAGTGACAAACACATTTCATTCCCTGTGACTGCTTAAAAGCTACTCCATGTTTCTTTCCAGTTGAATGTTTTTAATGTGAAGCAGCACCAGTAGGACATGTTCAGTGTGTTGTTATATCTTAACACAGCTGTGATAGAGATGAAGGAGAGTGAACAGTAAACATTAAGGCTGATATCAGTGAGATAAAATCAAAAACAGTAACGCAGAATTACATGCATGCATGGTTTCCTGTGAATCCTTTGTGCTTGTGATGACAATTTGTAATCCAGTGAAGAAATGGTGAACTCTGCAAACCATGAAAATGATTCTTACCTAACCAAAGTGCTATTGTGATTTAATTATATTCAGTTGTTATCTATATAGTGCGAAATCACAACACACGTTATCTTAAGGCACTTTACACATAGACCAGGTCTAAACCATACTCTATGATTTAAACCTAACCACACATGCTACTCATAGGAATTCAAACTCCAGCCTTAAAGACTGGTTCTTTGTATGCCAAACCATCTAACCTGAGTTCCTTCCTACAACTATGCTGTAAATGAGGTGCTTCCTACACTAGGAAAAAAAGGGTTTGCCAGGGAACATTATTCAGGAAGCAGTTATGTTTTCCCATAAAACATTGGCAAAACACATTAATAGTATATAAATGTATTTCTAGGAGATAGGGTGGAGGTATGAACACTCTTTGTAGCTCTAAACTACTGTACAGTAAAGTAATTATTATGACCTTTAGCTAATGTTAGTCTTTTTTCCCCTTTCTTCAGTTTGACAAAGTACACTGACATTTCATCCAGTGTGTATTTCTGAGATATACTGATAACAACATACACTGTTTAAAGAGGCAGTATGTACTAATTGTTGAATTCATACTCCACCCTCCAAACCAGTTGGGGGCAGCATATCATCAGAATGTCAGGCTGTCGGTTATGTTACGCTACAATATGTTAGCACAGGTAATTGTGTGTTATCAGTGCTCTATTAGCTAGTACACTAGGTAACTAGGACTTTGACTAAATATGATTGTAATATCAATTCAGTGCTAACATTGAGATAATGTTTGTTTGTATGAATCTAACCTAGAGGAGGAAGTGTTACTCCTTCATGTTGCACAGAGGGCATGCTACAGTGATTCACTATTGTTTGTAAAGGTACAAGTGGTATTATAAGACAAAACAGGTCGGAGTTAGCTTCTTAGCATGCTAACGTAAGTAGATATCTCTGCTACACAATACATAGACATCTTTGACATACCATCAAAACTTTTATTTCTTCACATGTTGATAATCTTTTGAATGTTTTAATCTGTAATTATTACATATTCCACATTTAATGCTTCATGACTTGCTATGACAACCAATTTAATATTTATCCATATGTTGTGTCACTGGTGTTCATGAGCACAGCCTGGTTGCGTTTTTTTTTTTTTCTAACTCTAGTGTAATTCAGTATACTTGATATTGTGAGCGCATTTCAATTAATTGCTGTCAGTGTGAATAAAAATAGAATTCATGGATGATGATATCCCTGGACGACAATAATTAATGTCCTTTTTAAGTTAGTATTCTGTCGTTATTTTCTCTTTGTTGCTATAATGACACGCAACACGCTCAATCAAATCAAGCTAAATGTGTCTGTTGTGTAGTGAGATGAGGTCAGACACCTACGAGTAAGTGTCAAAATGTCCTCCAGCTGAAGATCAGACTTCTAACTTTAAAAAAAGGAATGACAATTAATGTGTGCATGCTTGAATGTGAGAAAGTGAGAGTTTTGCCATGAAAAGTTTATTTATTTTATTTAAGAGGAAAAGTGAGCAGTGTGTACGTAAGCTAACCAGCAGAGGACTTCATAGCCTCCAGTGACATTTGGCTGTAAATGAAACAGGACAGTATTGACCAGGACATTGTTTTTGCAGTGTGTCTAGATTCTGCTGCTGTACACATTTTCCATTTCATCTCTTCTCTGAGAGCAGACCATTTCATCACTTATTTAGCTTGTTTCTGGTTCAACATCTGTCCATCTCCCCCGTCTCTTCATCTCTTTCCCTGAGTGTGCTGGGAAGTTTGAGTGTGTGCATTGGAGCGCCTGTTATTCCCTAAAACTTGCCTTTCATTTAGTGTTCTTTTTATTTATTTCATGGCTGTCTTGTTCTGGAAATTCATTGTTGTTCTGATTCCTGTCTTTCCCCAGTGAGATGTTTCCTTTTTAACTCTAAAGTTAAAACGACCTCACATCCAAACATGAAGGGTGGATTGAACTTGTGTCAAAAGACATCTTCCTTTCCATCATTCATCTACACCCTGATCAAGCCGCCTTTTTTTTTTTTTTTACATCTTGGTAACATTAAACCTAGCAACAGCAGAGGGGGCTGGCAGGAAACAAAGCTGAAGGAGGGCGTTTTTAACTGAAATAGAAAATGTAATACTTCTTAATCAACTAAGGGAATGCTGTGATTGTATTAGATCATTCATCTGCCACAGCCAAATAGTCAGTTCTTGCAATAGCGGAAAGATGAGAATCTAGGTCAGTGATTGGGTGTAGTGAACTAGATAAGAACTTATACCCTTGAGATTAAAAAATAAATAAATAAATGTTTGGTGTAATTATATTTAAATATTTCTGAGTAAATGTTCATATGTGTGCAATTCAGAGGGACATAAGAAGGAAAATTGCTTATTCCTCCCAAAGCACTAAAATTAATTATCACAGCAACTGACTTCATGCAACATTTAAAAAGACAAGACAGTTGTGTTTAAGTTAGCCATAGATATCAATATTGTACATTATACCATGACTGTGGAAATGTCTTACTTGGGTAACCATAGAAACAACTCTGTGTGTGTGTGTGTGTGTTTATTTTGAAGAATGTAAAGGAAATGAAACGCCTCCTCGCCAAATTAAGAGAGTGTTGGTCAACACAACAAGATATTGGTTCTTTATTCAGTGGACAGGTTCTTTATTCAGTGGATCATTTATAAATAATGCAGGGAGGAATACTACAAGTAGAAACAGCCAAAGTGATGAAGAGCTGCAGAAGACCAGCACACCTCCAAATCCTTATTTTACTTTTCCCTGCTGTGTAAATGTAAAAACACTTAAAGTGCAAGCTCGACTTGAGTCATGACTCTGCGTCACTATCCTCAAAACAATGTAAAAAACCCACCATAATGTTAGAGTGGGGCAGTGAACTTGCGTGTTGTGCATGGAGCAGACGACCATGTAAAGAAATCCATCATAAGCTGAAGTCAGCTCAGGCTGAAAGTTAAAAAAAATCATTGGAAACCGAGCATTCAGAGCAGTCTGAAGCTGGTGCTTTTTGCTCACAGGGATTACTTGCCTCATACTTGCCTGCCTCAGTATTTAACACTTTGGCCATGTTTAATATGAACACCTGACATTGTACCATTATCTAGATGACTGAAAATAAAGAAAATCATTATAGGTCACCTTTAAGTTACCAACCTCTATCACCAACTTTGGGCCCTTTGATAATATATTTTATATTAGCAAATTATTTTTGGCAAGTTAAACCTCATTGTGTATCACCACTTACCTGATTTGCTTCTCTAAGCTGTATATAGAGTTGTCAATGTGTACATTGTGTCAGGGGTTAAAATACTCCTTTGACCTGTTTTCCCAGTCTTATTATGCTGGGATCATAACAGCAATAGCTTTCCATTTGATTCATTTAATTAGTCCTAAATGATTACTTCCATTAAATTAATTTTCTGAGCTCTGCTATTTGACTATTGCACAGTTAGTGACACTCACACAGCAACATGCACACACACACACACACAGAGAAAGACACAGCCGCAGAGGAAAATAAGCCATGCGACATTGCTGCTGGAGAAATTCCAGGGTGTTCTGGCCTCTCATCCAGCATGAGCGTCTCTCCAACCTGTCTCCTGTCACAACACTTATTTACCAAGGGAGAAATTGCACCTGAAAGATCTTCCAAAATGAAACCACAGAATGCCTCATGGGTGGCAAGGGGGTGGAAAAAGGAATAGGAAAAAATGAAATAAATACAAAAAGAAGGGGAGTAGACTAGGGAGGGTAGAGAGGAGAAAGCAGGAGCAGAAATGGCATAGTGAGACACAAAAACAGCTTGGGAGGCAGTGCAGCGGAGATGCTCCAGGACCCCTGGGGATGGGCAGACTCAGCACCATCCTAATTTTCATTTCTCGGTGTGCAACCCCAGATGATTAGGGCATAATGATGATTTTTCTAATTGGTCCTTTGTTTCTCCAGTTTCGCATGATCACATGAGCTCATAGGAAGATTAACATACACACAAATGACCACTTTGTAGAGATAATATTACTGCAAACATCACTATAGGCTTTCACACCCAGGAGGTCAGAAGGCATGTATTGTGCATTCTTAGTAACATTTTTCTCTGGGGGAAAACTCTAATCAGAGTAAATAGCAAATGCTGACTTTTTTCATTTTGGAAATTGTAAAATAAATTCAGCTGCACCCTCTGGGATTCTTAGGGAAAGCTACTGAGACAAGTTTTAAAGGCCACAGTCATGCACCATTTTTAAAAACTTTCTAAAAGTAACAAATGGCTTTAGTAGCGTTCCAGTAGTTGTACTGTAAGTGTCATCATAAATTTCTGCCATGAACACTTCAGGTTTTTTCCAATGATTTGTTAATGATTTTTCTCCACCTACCTGCACAAAAACTCACTCCAAAATTACCACCTGACAGGTAAAATTTGTCTGAACCATATCAGCCCAAAAGCCAGTGATTTAAAGATTTGATTTATTTAAATCAAAGAGAAATGCCAAAGAAGCAACATGTCAAATGTTGAGATGTTCACTACAGAATATCAGGAGGAAGTGTTGATGAATCTTGAATCTTCTGTTGCATTTGTAATCATTTTTGGTGTTGTGTGTGTAGCACACCACTGTGCCAAATGGTCTTCCTATCAAATACAGCTTGATGATACACTTGTGAGCAAGCCTGAATCTACCCTATTGTCCATTGATTTTGTCACTAGTAATGGCCTACCTCAAGTCATCTATTTTGAAATCTGAGAGGTGGATGACTGCTGTTATCAAACTGTGTCATAAAGAAAGAAAGAGAGAGAAAAACAGATACTGCAGATCAATTCAGACAGGATATGTGTATATATATATATATGACCCTCTGGGTTGCCTGTTGTTGCCAATGTTGCTGTTTGAGTCTGACTTTCTGACTAATTATATTCAATCTGCTCAGACTGACATTATGATTATGGCTGAACAGATCAGTCAGGTATGTCATGCATATTCAGAATCCTCTGAACCAAGCACAAAAAGTCACGGATAGATGTGCATCTGCGAGTGAGCAGGAGGACTGGTTGCTAAAGAGCTGCTCACTAAGCAGAGTTAATCCCACACCTACAATCATAAGGGCACAGTGTCACATGAAAATATGCACTATAACTTAATGGATACTAGTTTTACCATGTGCACTCATGCAGTTGATATGCTGTCTCCTGGGAGCTTGTTATACCAAATGCTCTGTAGACAGCCATGCACATATGCAGGGACTGGTTGTTCGAGATATGAGGTTGATTTTTATGCAGGCCTCTGTTTTACTGCATTTTTTCCCTCTGGAAGAGGATACAGCATTGTTTTCAGGAGCAGCTGTTTTTTCTGGGTTCAGTGCTTTCCAATGATGTAGCCCAAAACACATCACCCATGAAAGTGGAAGCTGGAACTGGCATTGCTAAAGGGTGTTGTGTGGGCGCCGGGCTCTGGCGCCGACAGTCATCTCTGTGATGTTTTGGAGGCCTCCCAGTCCTTTATCATGCACAAGGGACGAAACCCGGCAGACTGATGGGAAAGGAAGGCTATCATCAGAGGATGCATTTAATTTCCATAAAGATGACTTTGTTTCCTAATTAATCTCCTGGCTCCTTCTCCCCGCTTTGCTCCTGTCACTTCCTCAGAATGAAACATGGCCGGCAATTTGTTAAATCAATTATTCCGGGGAGGAAGCAGGGCTTTCGGCGAGCCCTTCCACACAAACACACACGTATATGTGCTCACACTCACACAGACATATACACACAGATGAGGCTGCGAAGGACACTGATTGCAGAGACACATACTGGCCTTCAAGTAAAAATTGTGACAGTGATGTTGGAATTTTGGATCTGGGAAGTGAGAGAGAGAGAAACAGTTTGTCCTTGTTGACATGGCAGAAAGCTTTGTAAACACTTGGCTGACGAGGACTCTCCTTGGCCTTATGCCCTGAACTCCTGCAGAAAAACAGGACTCCTGAGCCCCAAGGGACAAGATACACAGAGAGAAAGAGAGGCAGGAGGAGCGAGGACGAAGTGACAGAGAGGGACATGAACAGGGAAAGAGAGGAGGCATCAGGGAAAAGATACCGCAGGGGAGAAGAAATGAGAGCCACTGATAAAAGAGAAAGAGAAACTAAGGGTTTGTAGTTTTGTTACTTTTACATTTAAAAAAATATGTTCCATACTCTCAAGAATTTTGTTTTCTTTTGTTTCAGTTCATTGCAATGTTGATTAGGATTAAACTGTTTTAAACCTGACACATGCTGAAGGTGCAGTGGAGAAGAAGATGAGGCTCGGTCTTAAAACAAAAACAACAAAGCACATTTTAGATCAAGTTTGACTTGTCAATGATCTACAGGTGCACAGAATAGTAGCATGATTCATTTCGGGGGCGAGACGAGCGACAGCGGATTGGTTCCAAATGAAAAAGTTGACTTTCAAATAGGAAGACAAACAGAGAGGGGCCTGATGGTGGCGTCGGCTCTTTCTGGCTGTATTAGGGAGAAGAGGAATAGCGTGGCAGAATGTGTTTAAATCAGAGCGTTCTATCTTGTAGTGGGACACATTTCATTAAGCCCAGCAGCTGGGGCCGCGGCTCCATGCGTCCACACATCTATCATACAAATCCATCAGGCCTGTCTCCTCCCTGCACTGACAGCATGTGTGTGATAGGAGCCCGTCCTCCTGATCAGACGACTCACTGACTGCCTGCACTTATTCATTTCCACTTCCATCTTCTCCTTTCTGTGTTAAGATTCCTTATTTGTGCCCTCCCTCTCTCTCTCTCGCTCTCGCTCTCTCTCTCTCTCTCTCTCTCTCTCTCTCTCTCTCTCTCTCTCTCTCTGTCTCACCTTCTCATCTACCTTTGTCCTTCATTTCTCTCTTAGCCCAATTTCTTTTTTGGGGGGACAGATGTTGCAGAGCTCTGAATGGATTCTGAACCCTGCTGTTTTGTCTCTGTTTCATTCGGTTCCCTTATGCGTCACCCCACTCTCGCTCTGTCTCTCCCAGTGGTAGATGGGGCATTCAGATCTTTAACCAAAGTAAAATTAGAAATACAGCTATGCACTGCTTTGAGTTTTACTGCTGATGGGTAGCCAGGCTAGCTGGGAGTCACCTCAGCATATAAAATGTATGAAATATGAAATTTGTCCCACAAATATTTGTACTTGACCACACAATTTGGCAAATCCTCCAAATGCTGGAAGAAAGCAAATTTGTTCAGCTCTGTATTCAGTGTTAAAGTACTCCAAAATGCACCGGATGCATCACACTCACTGAACTCCTTCTGCTTTCATGTTGGTGTACATGTCAGCCAGCAACTGTAAACATAACAGCTGCACACGAGTCTCACAAGCACGCGCCAAAGTTTTTGGTCCATTCTCCACAGATTTCTGATGTGTAAGTAGATCACTTACATGTCTCCACAAGTAAAACAGAATCTGTTTAAATTGCAGCATCACTGATGCACCTGTGTTACTGCTCTTGTTGGTAATATACAAGATAACAGGCTGGAAGATGGTCTGTTCACTAAGTCAAAACTCACACGCACTCATTAATTAAGTTCTCACAATAAGAGCATATAAGCCAGGAAGTCTACTGAAAACTAGCTTATTGACGGCTCTGGCTGTCTTTGTCGGTCTCCTGACCCTCATTTGCAGGTTGTAGCAGTCCCTCAAGAGTCGTTCCTACCAAGGACGTTTTGAAACAGCTTCAGGGGCGTTATAGCCACCTTGTGTAGTAGAGTTTGTCCAACTGAGCAGGATATATTGCTTATCTGACTGGCGGTGTAAGCAAGTGTCTTTTGTAAATGAAAATGTATAAAATCATATCTGGATTTAATTCTGATATGAGACACCTTATAAATGTAAAAATATACTTCAAAAGTACTTATAATGCAGAATGGCTCCTTTCAAAGTGTTCCAAAGCATGATATATATTATTAACCTAATTATTATTGATGCAATATACTGCAAGCACCATTTTATTATTGTAGCGTGAGTCAGAGCTGCTTGCGTCAGAGAATCAGAGGAGGAACAAGGACTTTGCTGGAAGAACTAAGCCCTCTTAATTACCACATATATGAACATTAGATCTTAGTCAAATTAAATACACACTTAGCACATAAGGAAGTAAAAGGAAGGTAAACGTCTTATGCTGTCTACCTACCTACCTACCTACCTACCTACATACCTACCTATGTGTCTTGCTATAGTGTCTGCTCCCCCCTGTTTCTGTCTGTCTGCACCTTTCCCGTGTGCTCATCAGCCTGCAAACACCGGGCCGTAATTGGAATGGGTAACGCAGTCTGGGGGAGAAAAGCAGCCAATTAGGGAGCTCTGGTCAGGGAGCTCTGAGGTGAGGGGTCACAGTGTAGCTCGTTGTCCCGAGCTTGCTCTTCTGGCAGCGTGCCTTTCCATATGAGCTGTGCCAAGCGTAAGAGCCACTTTGTGGTCGTGACTCAGCAAATCAAAAGGTCTGATCTAAGAAGATGAAGTACTTCAAACACTTGACCCACAAACTACGTATTAATGCAGTTGTTAATGAACCATCAGGATTTCAAATCCAGTAATAAGGGTGTTTGTTCAAGGGTTAACATTTATGGACAGGGAGCTCAGAGGTGTTTGCGGCTGGCTACACAGCCTGTTAATTCAGCTTATTTCTTGTTATTCTCATTTCTGCCTCTGGTGTGATATACAGAGGTGACCTTCACTCTGTTCACCATGTATTAGTCTTGGGAGAAAACTCCCTTGAGAATACAATCTATTTACAGTAAAAGCTTAACGGAGCTGTCTTACAGTTTTCCCTCGGTTGCTTTGGCCCAATTCTCAAATGATAATGAATATTTTCAAAACAACATTTGAAAACCCCAACACTGCTGATCACTTGTTCAGGACAGGTTTGAGTTTCTCATTCTTTTAGACAAATTGTTTTAGCATATCTATGCAAATTAATACGTACAATGATCTACAATTAGAAAATGTGTCTTGATGATCAAAACTGATTTTGTTCTCTCTAAACGTGTGTATTATTCATCACACGCACAATAGTCCATTCCATTGTCAAACTCTCTCAGGTATGTATTCCATAATGATATAGACATTTTTTAATGTTGGTAAATTGGCCGTCAGGTGGAACTTGAATATCACTAACGAAGGGGAGTTTCTCAAATCAATCACATATCCTGTCAAGTTAGATGACAGGTGTTATTCATGAGTATGGATGTTGTCATACAATATTTATAGAGCTTGATAACACAATAGAATCAGTACAATTTCTGAACTCAGAGGAATGTGGCCAATAGCAGCCAGGATGCATGGTGTAGTGAGGGGAAGACAGCAAAATACAGGAAGAGGCAGAAGAGTACAAAGACATAAACACTAACAGTCATTAATCGTGGCCTCACAGTAGCAGAGGTTGGATGCAGAGTGTAGCCTAATGTGAACCTGTCTACAGTGTCTTCAAGTATCCAAACACTGGGCACAGAAAACCGTTATGTACTCACTCAAAACTATAATTATTCATGTTACAGTACTCCAGTTAAAGCAATAAAGTAACTAAAAGTTAATGCATGTCTGAAACTCATGCTGTAAGAAATACATGATCCACACAGTGCAGTACATTACAGTACAAATACAGTAGTATGATATATTCTATAATCTGAATTCCAATTCATTGGACTAGATGACTACCTTGTGCTGGTGGCAGAAGAGCAGTTGTTGCACCTCAGCAAGAGATCTGCAGCATGGTGACAGCAAATAATGCTATTAGATTGAGATTCAGAGTGCAATTTGAGAGGACAATGGTGTCTTTCAAAATATCAGCACTGTCAGCAATTCTGCAAAAATGTGTTGAAGAGTCATCAGATGACCATTAAACAACTCTACAAGGTACCATTAGAGAGGAACTGTGACAGAATGAAGAAGCTGCGGTACCACTAAAGTATGTATGTACAACGAAAGCAGTGGTGTGCACTACATAGTAGTATATTGTACAGTGTTATGGGTTTCCTTCATTACAGCATGCAAAAATGAAAAAAGGGTTATGGCTGTATACTTTACTGTAACTGTGTGATTCTACAGTAAAACTGATTTGATATTTTGTTTACTGTACTATGGAGAATAATGGAACTGGAAGGTAGTGAAATCCCTCACACCCTTGTGTTTGTGGATGAGGCTGGTTTCAATTTAGCAAAAGGCAGGAGATATGGCCAAAACATTGTAGGCCTCCGAGCCACAGTGGATGAGCTAGGCCAATGCGGGGGCAATATAACAATGTGTTGTGCAATATCTGAGAATGGTGTGAGTACACACATTATTGGCCCATACAACACCCAGCATCTCCTGACGTTCTTGGACACCCTCTACAGAGATCTTATCCCTTAGAATGAGAGAGGTTTGAGCAGACATGACTTGCCAAATTGTGTAATTATGTGGGATATTATGAGCATCCACCATGCAAATGTCATCAGGGATTGGTTTGCTGTCCACCAACAGATACTAATGTAGTTCATTCCACCATTTTCTCTATTCCTGAATCCAAGTGACAATTTATTTTCTGAATGGACGTAGAAAGTATATAATCAGATCAGATCAGATCATGGTCAGATATTGATCGTGATGACATCACAGCAGAAGATTGCAGGAGATGGATAAGACATGCAATATTTTTTTCCACTGTTGCATCACATGGTAACATAAATATAGGTGTGATGTTGATTTAAATCTGTGACCAGGCAGACAGAAGCAACAGGATGTTCAGTGAGTTGGATGAAGCCTTTAGTGTAGTACAGGCTTTACTGTGTTACTGTACAATACTATATAGTATTATTGCTTTCCACAGCACATTACTTTTTGTGTACTGATGTCTTTTTGTACTTTACTGTGCTCTGTAAGTTTTTTTTTCTGTTTTATTTGTTGTACTGTGTTGTAAGACCTTCACAGTTACTTGTTAATACAAATAAGCTGTATGGAAATGTGAGTGCCCTTTTACTGTATAAAGTATAATATAAAACCTTGTAGTGTTGAAATGAGATCTGAATAGAATTCAGTTTGATACACAGTAGCATTCAGTTTGCTAAAGACAAAATACATTTTAATACAGTGAGCATCCATTGTCAATGAAAAAGGAAAAAAAAATCAGTATAAGAAACACTTCCAGGGTCCACTGCCATACTGATGAAACATCTACACATTCTGACCACCACTGTTTAAACAATGTCAAAGAAACATTTAATTAAGGTGGCACTAGCTTATTTACTGACACTATAACTTTGTTATGGAGCATGAGGTAAATGTTTTGGGTGAGTTATGACCTGTTGCAGGGGAACTATGGTGTTGTGCTGTTCTGACAAATGCACCTGGAGCAAAGAGAATGTTAAAACTGTTTCAAAAAATGAGCCAAAACACTGTAAGGGATACTCAGTCAGGGCTACCTTTTTTTTCTTTGTCAAACTCTAGGCATGCAGACAGAAGAAGAAAATGTTTCCCTACACTGAACCATCTTTTACCTTATTTGAATGTTTTAAGTACAAAAGACAGAGACATACATAATGAACTCTAATTTGTTTATTAGGTCTTTCTGAAATAAATTAGGTAGTCAACCATGCTATTTGTAATACATAAACCTAAAATGAATGTTACAATATGTTCACTCTAGTAAGCACAGGCAGAGCCCTCCATTGGACACTATGGATACTACTCTTCCAATCGCACGTATTTGCCCACTGAAACCTTGCATAAACATAGCCAGCCAATCAGGATGTGCCTACAGGAATAAGTGTGGAGCCCAAAGTATATAAGGCAGCCTGCTTGCTCTCCATAATCCCACAACCTCTTCAGCAAGCGGTGTAGGAGTGAAAGGGCTCGTGGGTGGAGATCTCACCTGTGCTAATAGAACTAGGGTTACAATATTGCAACCTTCGCTCTATCTCACAAAGGATCTGCCCTCCACTGGAGTCTATGGGTACATTGGTTCAAGCCCAGTCAATGAACACCCTGCCATGACATAACATCTGACCCAGCCCCATTGATCCTGATCAGCTGAAGGTTATTGCTGTAGCCCACCTACCTGAACTGGGTGAGGCCATGGCCTAACCACGCAGTGGTCTACTGTCACACAACAGACCCTCTGCATACCTCATTCCCCGGGTCATTAAGGAGCACAGAAACAATGCAGATGTATCGTGTCCAGAGGGGGATGAGGTGAAAAACACACCCACCTTTTTCACCAGTCTTGGGTCAAGAGGGGAGTCAGTTATGTCCAATAGATAGAACCATATGAACAGACAGGGCATAGGCCACAACACTGCCATGCATATGTCACAACACATATTCCACTAAACAAGGCCCCTGACATGTGGCATGTGACACATAAGAAGAGTCTAGTAATGATGGGATGCTGATAAATAAAATAGCCTGTACGCTTTCACTTCAAGTGATAGATCAGTATACTGTAGATAGAAAACCTGCATAATTGGTGTTTTATTGGTGTCATTCTTGAAGTTTTTAAAGAATGAAGAACTGTATGTTTAAAGCAGCAAACAAGAACACAGGAGCCCAGGGGAGAAATTTGATGCTTGTTGAAATGTCTTCAACAAAGCATAAACAAGACAAAAGTATCATACATCCTTTACGTGATTTTGTTGTGATCATCCCTGTCTGTATTGTTTTTCCCCAAACTGCACTGACAGATACTCATTTATAAATGTTGCTTGTTGTTATGTATGAGCCACAATGACTGCTATGACTGAAGACCAGGAAGGAATCCAACCTTTAACTGTTCATCTGTCAAAAATCTTTTATTTTAAGAATAAAAACTTGTATGGACGCTTTGTTTTAAATATAGGATCTTTCAAAAGCAAATATACAAAATGTTTACTATTAAAAAAGAAAAAGATAAAATCTTACAAGAACATAATGTATGATAAATGTACAGTACATTGTAGTAGAAACATATTGATACAATACAGTACTGAGATTCATATATACCTAAAAAAAAAAAAATAGAATAGAAAATAAATGCATGCCTGAGTTATGGAATTTATATTTGGGGCACCTGTGATCAAAAATGAAATGGGATCAATTATTTTGCGAAAAGCACACTTTTCTGGTGTTCACTGAATGCGACTCATTTTACTTTGAATTTAAAATTGCCCCACATGCAGAGCTTTTCTTTACAAAGATTTATGGAAAGCAACATAAGCAGTTAACATTGCAGAAGAAGTAATTGTTTGAAGAAAGAACAGAAAACCACCCTCTAATATGTTTATCCCTTTCACGCTGCTGAAAGTAAGTGATGGTTTGTTGTTTTTGGTTAGCTACAAAGAATCATGTGGATGCTTCTCCCTACCAAACTGACCATCACAAAGTAAGTTTGTGTTGCTACCCAACATGCACCAGCCTTCAGACCACTGAAGGTCAGGATTTCACTCTAATCTGATGAGCTGGAGCACATCTCGAAGTGGTCAGGCTTGTAGTGGGATCTGTTCACACTGTGCAATTGAGAAATTGGTGGTGACAGTGTTGTGTAGCAGGAGAACACAAAAAAACATGAAACAGGGCTCTCTTTATTTATGTTTTTCACTCACCTGTGTTTTAAGTATTTTTTCTCACATTTCTAGCTATAACACATCTCTCTTTTGCACTTTTTAGTTTTCCTCGTACCTTTTATTTAATTTAAGCTCTGAGACATGTTCTTGACCTTCTAAACATGAATTAGTTTTCCTTGTTATGTCTGTCTAAATTAAAAAATTGTAAGATTAAGGTTCTATCTCATGCAGGCTTTGCCCTAGACTCCATGGGTACATTTTTCCCCCAATCACATGCACATATTCACCCACTAAACTTTACATAAACATAGCCAGCCAATCAGGATGTGCCTACTGGAATAAGACAGCATACCCACTGTCCAACATCTCACAACCTCTTCAGAAAGTGGTCTAGGAGTGGAAGGGCTCATGGATGGGGAGCTCCGCCAGTGTTTTTAGAATTACGGTTACAATATTGTAACTTTTATTCTATCTCACACAGGATCCACCCTCCTCTGGACTCTATGTGCACAGTGGGTGGAGCCTAATAAATGAATGCCCTGCTGCAACATAATATCCGGACCCATTGATCCTGACTGGCTAAAGGTTAGTTGCAGCCACAGTGGAGAAGTAGGACATCCCAGCCAACTCAAATAGTATACTGTGGTTTATTAATTGGTTGACTCTTGATGTGGTGATGAAGAAGGAAACCACCGCTGACACGTCTCACTTGTATATTTTAAAGATTTTATTACAAAAGAGAACAGTGTCAAACATCCAATCTTGAGAGAGCTCCTGGTGCCGATCTGAGTCTCTCTCTCTATTTCAGCTTTAGCCTCAGTATATATAGTTCCTATCTCTAAAAACTCCACCTTCTGAACATTTGGTCAGTCAGGAAACACAACCTCTGACCCTTCATTTATGGCTAGCTTTTAACAATTGGTCAATCAGGAAAAAACAGCCTCTGGCCCTTCATCCATGGCTAGCTTTAATCTTTAACCTAAGCAAAACCCTCTGTTCCATGAACTATGACTTTTAACCTTTAACCTAAGTAAACATCTGGTTTGTTCGAGTGTCACAGGATTTCCCAGGATGTCATAAAATGTCACAGGAAAAAAGGACCAAGGCAAAACAGATACCACAATACCACTGAAGCGGATGCAGCAACACCATCCCCGCAGCAAACAAACAGCTGCTCCATTCATGTAATGGGGACTGCACATTCACCATAACATGCTAACATGTGAACTAGGCAAAGCCAATGAAGTTTCGCCCCCCCCCCCCCCGGTCCCCTACATGGGGTAGAGGGCAAAAAGCATCCAGCTAAACAACCCTCAACCTCAAAAACTCCATGTGTTCTTAGGAACAAAGGAGGGATTAAGTCAGAGAGTACCTCCACTGCAGTCAATGTGAGGCAGCATGCAGCTTGGATAAACGGACAGGGCACTTTGCTCACACCAGAGTGAGTATCAAAACTGTCTTGAGTGACAACGTCATTAGAGAGAAGCGCTCCTGATGTTCATGAGGATCCTTGACTGGAGCCTCGAGCATCAGAAGCAGTTCCCATTTGGGGAGGTAGAGGAATGCATCACCAGGGGTTGTCTCCTGACCTTCTGCAAGAAACGTTTCACAAGAGGGTGGCTAAAGACTGGTCTATTGCCAAAACCCTTCTGACAGGAAAAGATGGTTTCTGCGTACACTTTTGGGGCCTGACCTGCTTTCCTTGCACCAGCATTGGAATATCAACCACTTACAGACAGTAATGGATCCTGCCCTCACCACCCGAATGGTGGAATCTGTACAGGCAGTCCAACCTGCATCAGCCTGTCCCATTCAGGAGCCAACTGCTCCTGAATGGCCCAAAATGGGCAGTGCGCCTATCACCCCCAAAACTACCAGCACTTATGTAAAGTGTTAAACATAAATGTTACCATTTGACATACTGTACCAGAGTTAGCTTATAGCTAAGTTAATATTAAAAACATATAACAACACACAGTACAAAGTACAAACAGTACAAAGCTACACACAATAGCACATCACATACAATGTAGAGTCCGTGATTACAGAGCTGCAAAGATTTTAACAGATTTATTTAATGTGGTGTGAAATGTGCTGAGGGAGCTGTAGTTCCTTATGTCATCAAGTAGGGCTTTCCACTGAACTGTGGCTTTCAAAAAGAATGCCAACTACCCAAATGTAGAACAATCTGTTATAGAGGATATTCTGGAGTATTTAATAGAACTAGAGTATAAACAAAGTCACATAGTTGTAGCCGGACATGGGGGTCTGTGTTTCAGAGTAAGACCCCTATCTGTTGGTTCACAGCAGAACTAAGGGACTTTCTGACCACAGGACTGAATCAACATCTGGTAAGCGTCTGCAGACCCAATTCAGAGGATTAAAACTTCACACCGAGAAATTACCGAGACATCAAAGAAGACCCCACTTACTGTCGTCTCAGAATAACAATCTAGTAGAATTTACAACATATTCACTTTTGAATGAACTCTCACCTCAACCCCTGCCTTGTTGACAAATGGCAGCAATCCCCAATAACTTTGAGTTTCTTAACACCCCCTCTTTTTGTCTGCCATTCCAAGCAACAAAAGTGTTTTTCTGACTCTCTGATTAAAAATTGTTTAAAGAAATTCTCAGGTTGATCATGATGTTATAAGAATAAAGTCTCAAGGAACAAACCTTTAAATATTACCAAAACAAACACCTACTGTTAAGATCAAGATGCATTAACTCACCAAATTATGAATAACGAATTAAATAAAGTAAAGATGTATAAATGTATACTACAAGAAGTACATGAGTAAATGAGATAAACATTGATAATGTCATTACTTTATTTGCTGAAAAGGCCTTAACAGCCTTTTTACATTCGTTCAACAAGTTAGTTCATTGTTTACTCCTGTCGGTTTTTATCTGATCCACAAGTAATACTGATATAACTCAAGTATGTCACAGAATATTCTGTGTTTGTGTCTGTATTAAAATGAATGATATGCTATACAGGATGAAATAATCAAATGTGAACGATGATGTTGAATGGATTGCGTCAACCGACTAAAGAATTGATGAATCTGCTAATTACTTATTACTTATAATTTTAGGAGGAGTAGCAATTTGATTGGTTTATGGTAGGGCCAACCCTGAACACGAGACCAATCCCCTTCGCACAAAAACCACCGGAGACGCAATTTATTTTCTCTTAACTACTCTTCTCTTAACCTCTTGGGCTTAGTTTCTTCTCTCTTAATTTCTCTTCCCTTTTTAAGTCTTCTAAATTTTTATTCTTTAAGTAACTTCCTTTTTTTTGTCAATTTTACGCGGCATAGTTCAAAACTCAGTCACAAACTTTTTATATAATCAGCAAGTTGTTGTATCTTCAAGCCGAAGCTCAACCATCTTCCTTTTGATGCCCTTTTGCTAAAGTCAACCAAAGACATTTAATACTTTGATTTTGATTTTTGATAGCCTAAGTTTCGTTCTGTTTGACGGACTTTGAGAGTTAGACGCTTGGCCAGCTCTGACTTTTGAAGCTTTATTGAGCAACGAATTAAATCATATCAGTACGCTCTGCACCACCAAAAGCACCGAAACCATCCCAGGTGCTCACCACCGGGACCCCAGAGAGGGACAACGCCTCCAGAGGCCAACCGGAACGAGCAGCCGCTCAGGCCAGCTGACCAGTTCCGGCAGCCCGAACGGAGTTCGAGAATCCCGGAGTCTAACGAGATCGCATCCCGCTGAACTCCGCCAAAATCCCGAACCACGGAAAAGCTGACAGTTCATCTTCTGAAAAGTAGGCTGAATAACCCATCTCTCATTTTAATCGGGCTGGTGTTAAATTAAGAGAGTAACTGAATTAATCTTAAAGTATTCCTTACCTTTAATCCCCTTTTAATATCATTACCATAGGACCTAAAACCTCCGTTTTATTCCACCAGTCATCATCATCATCTTTCATTCATTAGAACATATATTCACAATTAGCTTTTATTGTATGTTTATTATTGTTAGTTAATAAAACCCATATAATCATAGTCGATCATGTGTGTGTATTGATTTGGAGTGAATATCAAGACGGTCCCTGACGCCGGAGAATTCATAACTTTAGATATTTGACTGATTCAGTAATTAATTGACTTTATAGTCTATTAAATTGAATTACGGTATTTGATTGTATCCAATTAATAACCGTAATTTCCGGACCTCGCGTCCGGTGGTGCCTCTGATTACGAGAGCTATTTTTAATATTTTTAATATCTTATAATATCCATAATTCGCTACATAGTGGAGGAGGGGGACAACCATTTCAAATTTTACAAACCAGGCACAAATTTGATATAATCTAAAATTCTTGAGTCATTTCTGCACTGAGTCAAGAGATGACCCCGCTGCCGAGCGGTGACCTGGAGCTGTCAGGATGACCGTCAGCTGCTTCTGTCTCTTTCTCTCAAACAGGGGAGGAAAGATTTGGAGGTGTGGAAAATAAATCTGCTGGCCATGAAGCATGTGTAAATATATCTACCTACAGGCAATGATAATTTTTCAGCAAATTCCTCAGAGAGGACCACAGGAGACAATGGGTGTCACGACAACAAACATATCCACTTTTGTCTTACAAAACCAGGTCCAAATTTGGTTCATCACCTCAGGGTGAAACTTCTACATACATGGTGGAGGGCCAACCCTCAACATGAGATGGTTTGAGGAGAGAGGTACCCATAGATTCCAGAAGAGGGCGGAGTCTGTGTGAGATAGAAACTCATCAACAATGGCAGAATTTGTTCTTTTTTACATTTAGACAGATAATACAAGGTAAATAAATTCAACTCCAGGTCAAGAATATATCTCAGTGCTTCAATTAAATTAAATTAAATTAAATTGGGGGAAACTAAAAAGTGCAAAAGAGAGATGTGTTATAGCTAGAGCACAGTAAGTGATGCTTCAGATGCAGTTCTAGTTTGCTGTGGAGTAACTTCTCATTTTGATTTGATTTTTAGTCATAAATATCTGGCATGATGGGCCCTCTTTGCCTCACTTGGCCTGAAACTGCCCTGTCTTATCTTGTGAAATTGTATTTTTGTGTCACCATTACTTTCTCCTGCTACACAACACTGTCACCACCCATTGCCCAATTGCGCAGTGTGAACAGATCCCACTTCAAGCTTGACCACTTCGAGATGTGCTCCAGCTCATCAGATTAGAGTGAAATCCTGACTCTGAGTGGTCGTAAGGCTTGCGCATGTTGGCAACACATATTTACTTTGTAATGGTCAGTTTGGTAGGGAACAGCATCCACATGATTCTTTGTAGCTAATCAAAACCAACAAACCCTCACCTGCTTTCAGTAGCGTGAAAGGTGTAAACATATTGGAGGGTGGTTTTCTGTTCTTTCTTCAAACAATTACTTCTTCTGCAATGTTAACTGCTTATGTTGCTTTCCATAAATCTCTGTAAAGAAAAGCTCTGCATGTGGGGCAATTTTAAATTCAAAGTAAAATGAGTCGCATTCAGTGAATATCACAAAAGTGTGCTTTGGCCAAATAATTGATTCCCTTTCATTTTTGTTCACAGGTGCCCCAAATATAAATTCCATAACTCAGGCATGCATTTATTTTCTATTCTTTTTTTTTTTTTTTAGGTATATATGAATCTCAGTACTGTATCAATATGTATCTACTACAATGTACTGTACATTTATCATAGATTATGTTCTTGTAAGATTTTATCTTATCGTCTTTCTTCTCTTTAATAGTAAAGAACTTGTAAATTTGCTTTTGAAAGATTCTATATTTAATCAACCTTTCATATTAGTGTTTAACGTACCAGTGATAACAAGATGAACATCATAAAATAAAAGATTTTCGACAGATGAACACTTAAAAGTTGGATTCCTTCCTGGTCTTCAGTCATAGCAGTCATTGTGGATTGTACATAACAACAAGCAACATTTATAAATGAGTATCTGTCAGTGCAGTTTGGGGAAAAAACAATTCAGACAGGGATGATCACAACAATATCACGTAAAGGATGTATGATACTTTTGTCTTGTTTATGCTTTGTTGAAGACATTTCAACAACATCAAATTTCTCCCCTGGGCTCCTGTGTTCTTGTTTGCTGCTTTAAACATACAGTTCTTTATTCCCAAACTTCAAGAATGACACCAATAAAGCACCAATTCTATATATATATATATATATATATATATAGATATATATAATCTATATACAGCATGCTGATCCCTGATTGAAAGTGAAAGTGTATTCCCTATTTTATTTAATCAACATCCCATCATTGTTTCTAATTAAAATAGCAGCTACTAAAATCATATCACGTGTCCTGCACATGTGTGGGTGACTTTTTCTTACAACATCAAAGTACAAGATTTTTTTTTCTTTTTTAAGTGTGCTGTTTTGCTACTGAACACTGAACACATTGTAGTCAATATGCACAAATGTGTTCGCTTGCCTGCCTTTCAAAACACCACACTTTCCAATTAATCAAGTGCACTGGGTTAATTCAATTTAATTAGACGTTTTTGAAAAGCGTGTCATTTACAATGGTTGAGTGTGGTTTTTTTCATTGATTTGATTAACCAAACACACACTTGTGAGAAACAACTGCAGCATCTCTCTGCATCTATGTCGGCCTGCACACATTTCATCTCACTTTTGTTGCATGGTTGCATCTATTCATTTCACAACCTAACCTGTCTCTCTGGCTTTTCTGCCCTGCCGGTCAGCTCCCTTCTACCTCTGGGTCAGAGGTTAAAGTTGAACAGAGATTCTTACTGACTCCCTCTTTTCCACTGTGTAATCCCTGGCCGTCTGTGGCCCGATTCCTTGTGAGCGGCAGATGTGAAGCTCATCTCAGACAGTCCCGACACGCTCTCTGACTCCATCTGTCTCCAAACATGTCTGCTTGGTGAGCACTGTAAGAGCGAGCTGTGGTTTTAGTGATCTCAAGCCAATCAGAGGCTAAAACACAGCATCAGCACCACTGAGGACAAGGGGTTGGAGTGTGCCCCCTGCTGAGTAAACTAAAATGTGGTAAAATTATGAAATTCTGTTTTAAACTGTGGTGGAAGAGATACCCAGCATGAGCACACACAGATGCATCCAAACATATATCTGCACACACACACACAAAAAAAATACTAAAGAAATATCAGCCACCACACCAATAGAACATACTTAAAATATCAAAAGTAAAGTCAATTGCCTTTCCTAATGGCCATTTTCAGAGTCATGTATTATAGTTCATTTTTAATCCATTAATATATGAACAGCATTTTCAAGTTCCGGCTGGTCGAGGTGGAGCTAATTAGTAGTAAAGTCTAGTAGTTTAACATATCACAATGCATCATATTCATAAGCTGATCATATTTTGAAAATTATCTGAACAGATGTTATATACATGTAGTGGAGTAAAAAGTATGATATTTTTCTCTGAAGTGAGCTCTGACATGTAATGGAGTAGTATTATCAACTACCATAAAATGAAAAACTAAAGAATTTTAGATGCAGTAATTGAGTAAAAGTTCTTTCCACCCTGTTTTTAAAAGCATCCACCCAGCAGCCACGTGAGGACTCGATCTCGTTCTTTTCTTTTTTTTCACCGTCCGGCTCTCTCAGTCACTCTTTGTACATCTCTTACTCCCAATGAATCATTATCCATCTCCCTCCCTCTCACCCCAGCTTGTGCAGGGGCAGCATTATAAGACTACAGTGCCCTTTCAGAGAGGATAACCAAATCCCTACTGGAGATGCTTGAGTAAATGACCGTGGGAAATGGGTGTACTTTAGAACACAGTGATACTAGTTCCACGTGGAGGGGGAAGCCTTGTTGGCTAAATCCCCTAGTCCCCTGCCTGGTGTTTACCCCTGGCACCATATCGCTCTAGATCTGAAATCCCAACTATCCTCAAAACCCCATTACAGACACTAATCCCCAGCCGTGCACACTCCGCGCTCCTCGCTCTGGGAGGCATTATGGCTAGACTGAGTAATTTTATTTCCGCTGAACACATGCAAATATTCCATGTGTCAAATGTTTCTGAGTATACTTTTTTTTCTCTTTATTCTCCAGTCTTGATCTTACACGTGGGCTTTATGGAACAGCAGGATGCCGCATGTGGCGCCTGATGCAAGTGACGACGGGAGCAAGAGTACAGACAAAAATTATAATGAGAACATGATATTCTAGAGGTGGTGATAGTTATACTGTTCTCTACAAACAGAGAGGAAGGGAAATAGGGGGGGGGGCAGAAATAGCCAGACTTATTTCTGCCACATCTATATCTTGCTTTAAAAAAAAGCCTACGTCTGATTGGAAAAGAGAAATACAGTATGCAAGACAAAAAAGTGATCATAACCACAGACTTGTTGAGGCTGAAAAAAATCTGCGTTTGAAAGGATGGATGCAGTATTTGCCCAAAATGCTATGGTGTCGTCAGAAGCCAAATCTGCAAAACAAGTGATCCTTTCAGACAAGACTGTGTACTCTTTTACGTGGCACAATGTGGATTTTGGATTCAATAAAGCAAATTTGAAATAATGAAAGTGAAGCAGAAATAGGGAGAAATGCTGTTTTTCTTTCCTCACTTTCAGAAAAAAAGGGCTTAAGGATAGGGGAGGCTGAGTTGATGTTGCAAAGTCAGATATAATTTCTACAATTAGGACATGCTATATACTAGGCTCAATGCTTTATTCCGACATGAGAGGAAATCAAGATAAGTAGCCCACAAGAGCTGGATTTTAAGGCTTTCTCTGTGCAGTTGACCCCAGGGGAGGATGCTGTGCATGAATGCAGAACTGCAGTAGACATATTAGCTTTAAAAAACATCCACTTCTGTTTAGCACAGAGATTTTAGCCTTTGTAGAGCTCATTAGTGATTGTTTTTTTTTCAGTTTTAAAGAAACAAAAAAGACATTTTATCCATATTTTATAGCTTTTTTCCATGAACAGGGGAAAATCTGTTTTTTTTCTTTTTATAAGTACACACACGTAAAAAAGAAAAAGAAAAGAAAAAGATAAGAAAAGTAGTAAATAAATCACTTTCAACCAAACTGCTGAAACCAATTAGCCTTAAAACTGCAATAACTGATTTAGTGGCCACTTGTGGGCATCGGAAACAATCTGTAAACACAATGCTGATTACCCGCTTTAAAGCTGATATTGTGACCGTGTTGACAAATAGTTTGCTATTTACTCATCCAGTAGATAAGGAGCAACATTAGCATTCATTTGGAGTCAGTTCCTAGCTTCCTGATGAATTTAAACCCAATATTTACTCTCCCTTCAGCTCTGTTTTTGGTTTCCGCTAACTCCTGAGGGAAATATTGGGCTGTTTAGCTTCTAAATGCTCAATAACTTTGTCTTCCTTTCTGTTGTTTGGTGCTTGGCGGGTAGCTTATAGTCAGTTTTTGGAGTTTTTCCCTGAAATACTCAAAAACGCACCTAAGAGTAGCAAAGTTAAGTGATAATCTGAGCAAACTCCTTTCACATTACGCATCGTCATTTGATACATTGTTATTATAATGATACTGATTATAGCTAGTTTAAGTATTCAACATAAGAGGCCTGACTGTATGTGAAGGAAATTGACATAACACGCAACATTCCCACTCAGCTCACATCCTGCTGTAGCTCTAGTCAGAGCAATGCAAAGCCCCCCATTTTCCTGCAGGAGCCTGCTCTTATACAGGATCAACAGTTCAATACAGGCTAGGAAACAAGATCCACCTGTAATCTAATTCTGGATATAAATGTCTCACAGATTTTTTTTTTCTGCTTCTACAATGTTCCATTACCTTGCTTGCTTACTTATTCGAGTATCAGGACCAATGACGTGGAGAGGACAGTGTTAGAAGAATAAGAAACCTGTGCAGTCAACCGAATGAATGAATGCAATAATACAGAAATCAGCTATGATCACATCAGTAGATGTGTGCATACAGTTGTGAATGACCTCAAAATGTAATCAAATCTGCAAGTGAATAGGTCATAGTCATGCATCGAAACGAGAGATTCTGTCACCAAACAAAGAATTAGTAACAGATGCGGTGAGGCCTGCTGGCACACTGCCCATATCGGATCCTCTCGGACCTCCTCTAAAGCCTCCTCGGGGGGCCTTTAATGGAACAACAGCTGTGCCAACGCTATTTCTCATTTAACTCACTTAGAGGCTGCCTTCTTATCACACGCTCAGAACAAAAACACCAGGTCGCCTTTCCAGCGCTTCCCTCTTTCTCTACAGCTCCCTAACGTGATTGTAAACTTTCAAAATTTAATTGTGCTACTGGAGAATTGCTCTGTGAATTTGATCGAAGCCCCCACTAGAAAACAAATCCACCGGTTTCCTTAGAGCAAGACTCGCCCAGCCAGCCCCTATCCCAGTACACAGGCAGCAAAGGAACACGGAAAGCTCTACACACATAATCATACACACACCCAAGAGGGCACTCTAATATAATTAGGTACAAACCAATTATTCAAGCAATCAGTCTCAGTTTGATGATGTGTCAACACTCCTTGTCAGTCCTATTTCAAAACTGTTCTTGAGCTGCATCACTAATTTTGTATTCATACTCAGCATCCATAAAAGCTTGCACTCTCTCCTCAATTTTAATCATTGTAGTCTCAGCAATCAAGAGTGAGGAAACTGTTGACAAGAGGTCAGAAGTCAAGTTATGAAATATTACAAAAGTGTGAATTTAAATGAGTTATTCTAGTTATCCTCCCACAGTAAATGCCCAAAATGGACTACTTAAATGCATATTGCTGCCTTAACACACCGGATGAGAAGGTAAAGTAATTTGAAACCAGGGTAGATATTTTGGAGACAGAAATAAATGTGGTGAAAGATGAAGAAAAAATAAAAAGGTGGTAGGACAAGTGGTGTACCCGTAGTAGAAAGTGGACACAGGGCAGATTAAGTGGAATTGAAGAAAAGTGCATGTTGACCACACACCCACCATGCCAACTAAGTGTTCATTAGACCAGCTAAGATCCTTATTTCCCTTTTTTCCTCTCTTTAAAAAAAGGTATTTAGACTCTGTTCTAGTGTTCCTATCCACATAGGCTACAGGAGAGGGACACATTTTCCAAATATTTCCACAGAAACAGGTTTAAAAATATGTTGAGGATGTCATCATTGCTCTAAAATTCCTGGTGTTCAGGTGTAGTCCTTCCAATGTCTTTCAAAAAGTTAACATGTCAACAGTGTAGTCACCAGAGAAAAGCAATATGTGAGTTAATACCTGGGATATGGGCATTTTGTGTTACTTTATTGAATGAGAAAGTCACACTTTTTTTCATCCTATATAGGGAGGTTGGAGGTCAGGGGTCAACTACAGAGCAAACAAAATCTGTCAGCAGTCAAGGATTCAGCATCTTGCTCAGGGAAACATCAGTAAGAGATTGAGCCATTGAGAGGGGGTTAGATGGGGAAATACATTTTGAGCACACACAGCATTTGAGGTTTTTATGTATTTTAGCTACACTAGTGGCGTGGCCCTAGGGATGGTAATGCTGCTTAGTCGCTAGGTCTGGACTGAAACATTTCATCAAGTACCTTGTGATTATGAGGATTAATGACTTTGGCAATTCCCTGATTTTTTCCACTTGCACCACCAGCAGATTGACATTGACTTTGTCCAATACTTTGGTTTATGTCCAAATAACTGCAAAATTAATGATATTTCAATCAACATCAGCTGTGCTTTGTGTTTAGTGCTAATTAGCAAATGTTAGTATGCTATAGGGGGAGTGCACATTGACCAACATCACTGTAAATGTGCTAATGTCAGCCAAAAGGCTAATTCATTCATCTGATGTCCCTTGACCAGATGTAAAATTAGCAATAACAGTAAAAAAAAAGAAAACCAACTATGTTAACTCATTACAAGGAAAAGCAGGCAAAAGCATGAGCAAAGAGAAAGAGAAAATCAAGGATAAAAAGAGTAAGGCAAGCAGCCTCACAGATTTGCTAGCTGGCACACAACAAGCCTGTCCTCCCAAGAAAAAACACATATGGTAGATCTGTTTTCAAATGTAACGTGCCTTACAAATAAAATGTAATATTTATTATTATTATTATTACTACTACTATTATTATTATGTCAGTTTCCCAGAAATGGCTTATAGTTATATTTGAGCTGCCATCTTGTGGACGTAGTAATTATGACCCAGAGCAGTGGCGCAGTCCAAATGAAAGATAAAGATAAAACAATAGATAAAAGCTTAACAAATTTGATGTTAAAAAAAAAAAACATACAGAGGTGGCGTGGTGGTTGGAGGCTATAAGCCAACAGTGGATTTTGCTCCAGGAGACCACTGTTTGTTTTTACATTTCCAACCATGAGTTTCACATTTGCAACTGAGTCGGAACTGTTGGTTTTTGTTTGTTTTTTAATTAAACGTAACTATGATCATTCCACAACCTTAATCCAATAGTTACTATTGTAGCTGATGACAAAGGGTTGGCTAACTTTAAAGGACATTGTAGCTTTGGCCCACATCACATGTTTCTTTAACATGCGGCTGTGGCTCAGGAGGTAGAGCGGTCATCTACCAACTGGAAGATTGGCGGTTTAATTTCCAGCTCCTCCAGTCCACATGTCGATGTCTCCTTGGGCACGATACATAACCCCAAATTGCTCTCATTGCTGTGCCAACGGTGTATGAATGTATATGAATGGTTAGTTTCCTCCTGATGAGCAGGTTGGCATCCTGCGTGGTAGCCCCTGCCATCAGTGTGTGAATGGTTGAATAAGACATGTAATGTAAAAAGCACTTTGAGTGGTCATAACGACTAGAAAAACGCTATATAAGTACAGTCCATTACCATTTATCAGTGATTATTTTAACGTAAATCGTGATCTCTTCTTAAACCTAACCAAGTGGTTTATATTGGTTTTGCAAAATCCAGTCCTGCTGATTACTGACGATAAGGGGCTGCATGTTGTTCTGGAGTACATGGTCAAATAACATATCCTATATGAATGACATATCAAAAATTTGGAGATTTATTGCTTTTAAAAAAAAACATGTTTTGCTCCATATCTTTTTTATTCTTCGCTGTACCATAAATTATAGATTTTAATCTCAATGAGACCTTTATCTGGTTCAATAGAGGATATAAGTTCATGTACACTGAGCCATACTAAGTAAGATTTTTTTTTTCTTTTTACACAGCTTTCCTTTCTTTTATTTGGGCCTCTTCACCACAGTCAAGTCTTTTTCCTTGTCAGTGGTAAGTCTACATTATGTTTTAGTCCACTGCCCCAGCTACTATCTCTGATGACACATCAGTGGTTCCTGAGGACAGTTTGATGTCATCTGCTGTTAGTCTTAAGCCCAGGCATCCTTCATTGCAATGTGACCACCACCTCTCCACATCACTATGAAAGGTGTTGACTCTAACCTGCTTCCTGTCACCAACGTTGTCTTGTCAACTGTATTAGCTTGCAGACTCAAAGAGGATTCTTGTGCTTCCCATATTTCAAGTGAAACCCATTAATGATGATGTTTCCAAAATATTTCAGTATGCTATGTCATCTACTGTTGACATGTTAGAATGCTTTGGGAATCATTCTTTCAAAGTGTCCTCCTTTTCCCAATATCACAAAAATTCACTAGTCCCCTGGAATGAGATACAGGAGGTAAGATCCTAAAATAAAGTTCAGCAGGCGATCAGTCAAATGTAGAAAGTTGACTGACAAACAGAAGCTAAAGTTAGCTTGCTAGAGATAGCTTGTTAACTTTTGTTCAAACAAAATGCAGAACATCTTGACAACCTCTACCAGAGCTTAAGGCTGTTGGCTCCAGTTTGGTACCGACCGTCTTAGCCTTTTGACAACACAGCCACCTTTTTAATTCAGCAACTGTCATGTCAGGCTGCATACAGTCAGTGCAGCTCCAGTTATTCGTGTCTTGTCAAGAAACCCCAACCATGCCGCCATTCTTTTTGAACTGACGAGATCAGACGATGACATATCGGTGCATATCATCGTGGAATGGTTCTGGGGATTCGGAGCAACTAGACAACATCAAACAGTCTATCTGAACCTTTGCCATTAGGTGATCACGAGGGAGATGTGCAATATTTGCCCTTTCTGTCAGTCCCTGAAGTAACTCAACCTCTTGCTTTCTTTCTCCTGCTCCTTTATTTCTTTAATTCTTGTTTTCCTTATTAGAGTCTTAAGTTTGGGCTAATATCACCAGTTAAGATTCATCAAGGGGAGTAAAAGATTATCAGTGACTAGTGGCCTGCAGGACATGAAAGCCTTTCTGAGACCAATTATAGCACAAGCATAACTGAAAATGTTCCCTTTGCATCTTGCACATGATCTATTCCAGTTTGTAAAAGAAAAAGCAATAAATCAGGAGTGTAGTAACACTCTGTCCAAATAAGTCATCAATAGATATTTTCAGTGGACGTACTGCTATCATCAAATCACTGACACAGGAACCTCATTGACATGCCACACCAGCAGTACAGGTGAAATGCCCATGGCTTCCCAGTCACTCTCCACCATGTTGCAGGGCCCTGCTTTCATTTTGAGTGGCATAAACCCCAGACACCCACCCCCCACATCATAGACCAACCCCCAACACACACCAGTACATATACACCCTTCAGACCATCTCATAACCCATGCCTCTTTTGCCATTTCTCATTCCATTAAATCCTGAATTATACAAAGCAGATGAAATTGATTTCTTGATAGTTTAATCGCAAATCAAAACCGAACCTTGGGCCCAGTTCATTCCCTTAGGACAATTTTTGACAATCAAATATTCATAGAGAAATGAAATGTTAGCAGATCATTTCTGCTTCTGGCTGATTAGGCAGACACAATGAAATTCAGATGGAGAAAAGGAGGCATGGAATGAACTTGCGCCGATATGCCACAGAAAAAATGAAACCCAGATAAGATTTTTAGACGTGATGCTATGATGCCCCTATATGGAAGGCTTGCCCTTTTCCGTTATATCAAGCCAATTTGCTGCATAATGTAACACAAGATTAAGTACAGTATATGTGCATCAAGCCCGTATTTAATCATATTTATAATGCATCCTCTGTTTATCAGAGAGACAACTGGAATAGATTGTTATGCATCACAATTATGAAAAATTAGAGTGCAAGCAGTCAATGAATTTTATTCCAATGTTGATAATATATCAAGTGATACACAGTAAGTATTCAGCAAGTAATTATTTTTTGCATATCTCTGGAGTAGCTCTTATCCTTGACTTCAGGCTAACCTGCCCACAATTTAACCATTTAACACTCAGAAACATATACATTAATGAGTATAGTTGCTTGATAATAGGTTACGTTTCAACACAAGAATAAACAATTTAAGATGATATGTGAATGAATGAAAAGATACAAAGTTCAACACTGATGGACCAAGCATTGTGATTGGAAAAACAAATGTATATTATTTTTAAATGATCCATCAGAATGTTCTAGGGTAAACATATTAATAATCCAGTGTTGCACTGTGGACTAATGCTGCTCTAGGGTAAATAGATCCATAATAAATACATTTATTAATGTAATTACATCAGGTTGTTTTTTGTGGTGCATTAAATGAATTGTTCAATGTTCTTGGAAATACACTTATTTGCCTTCCTGCAAAGAGTTAGATGAGAGGATTAATAACAATCGTATGACTTTGAATTAAGATACGTTTGTCCAGCTACATGATTAAGGATGAACTTTCACATGCAAAAAAAAATTGTCCTGATGATTCTTATAATCTTTCATATTCGTATTTAAGTTATCTTAGGTTTAGGTGAGGGATTTGGTAAGCGGGTAAGAAAGCCAAAAAACAGCACCAAAAAGTCCAGCATCACTCGTCTTTACACTTTAGTGTTAGTGAAGTTATATTTCACTTCACAATCGCAGATTTCACTTCGTTAGTGACGCAGAGGTGGGTTCAATATGATTCATTCTTCAGCAAGTGCAGATGTTCAAAGTTGATTTTATTTGGATTGAGTGGATACGACAGTGGGCACAGTAAAGGTTTTCGGAAAATAACAGCATTATCTTATAAAAACACTATACCTCGAGGTCAGAAACACTGTCTGCAGTCCATCATTTAATAACTTTTTTTTTGTAAATCATTTCACCAAGGAGTTAAGGAGCAATTTCTCACTTTTATAAAAACCAGACTATTCAGAATTGGAAATGAATAAATGTTAGACAATGTAGAACTCCTTTCTCAAGGCCTCTTACATGATGAAGCTCATTACTATTTCATGCCATCACAAAAACATCAATTGTGTGTTTTTTTATCCTAATTAGTGATTGTGAATTTAACTAAAATTAATGAGTTTAGATTTTTGAAATTCAAGTCTTAACTATTAACATTTGACAACACACTAAAACATACTCTTCTTAACATACTATCATTTAAATGCTATACTACTGTATACTCCTACAGTATAATCAGCATCATCACCACTCATGAATTTTGAAAGGTCAGTCAAGAATGCAATTACATTTTCCTCTCCACTCATCGAAAGAATGAATTACCTGTCCATTACTAAACAAAAGGAGCATAGATATGACTGCAATTCACCTCTGAGATGTGATCCCTAGATGATTAAAGTCCATTTGAGAATCCTGGGACTGCTCATTTCTATGGGTTTGAAGATTTTTTTTTTTTCTCTTTTTCAGATATAAAGAGAAAATGAGAGAGAGTGATCGAGGTGATGAACGAGGGTACAAAGAATAAAAGGGTGAGATCAAACGGCATCACTGGGAATGAGGAAGTAAGGAAGAATTTTTAATATAGCTCTGCCTGCCTGCGTGGCTAATTCACTCACCATCTCTTTCAGCGGAGAGCAACTGAAATCCGACTGCGTCTCTTCAAAGCAACGGATGACTTACTCACACTGACATGGAGAACAGTAACATCAGATATATTAGTTCAACAGATTGTATTACTGCTCCGAACATACTTGTGCCCAGCTGCTTACATCTTTCTGCAGCAGGGTTATGTTACGAAATTTACAGCCTTGAGATTATTGCATTAAATATATTTGGGAGGACTTTATCTTTTTTTTTTTGTTTGATGAGACTTACACTAATTCTTGTGTTTCGTTTTTGCAATTCAATGCCCAATTACAAGCAAAAATACAGCTTAAATAGTACAAGATAAACCTATAGCAAATTTATTTCTGGAGTGACACCACAGTTATTTGTGCATGCAGATGCACGCACAAAAACAGTGATAAAGACAGTGCAGCTAATCCCTTGTACTATATAAAGCTCTTCAGAGTTAATACACTGTAATTAACAGCGCTCACGTTCCTTTGGACTGAGACTCCAGTGATGTAAGGGTTTTCAGTAATGCAGACATCCCCTGGATCTCAACAAGACTCAGCCATGCAGTGCCTATGGGATCATGACATTCATTATATGAAATAAGCTATCCCAATTTGCCTCCTCCAAGGTCAACACACTGTATCGTGCAGTTGCAAAATGGGTTGAAATGAGCAATAGCACATGAGACTTTGCGTTCCTCCTGGTGCTTCGCGGGACGGAAATCCATTATTTACTTGCAATCGTTTGTACCACATGGGAACCTTCTCTTGCACAATAAATACTGTATGTGCATTCTCGCTTTATGCAGTGGAGTGGGATACATATGCACCAGAGACTGTGTATTCAAGTATAGCACCAGGGGCTTCGTCTAGTACTACCTCACTAGCATATATGAGACGTGCTCTAGGGTGAATACATTTCTATTAGTATAATGTATTCATGTTTTTAGTCTACTAAATTAATATTTTCTAATATGGCACAGCCAGCGTAAGAAAATCGAATAGGTCATTAACAAAAAATAAAAAAACAGATCCATGATTATTTTGAATCTAGGGATTTCTGAGAACTTAACAGTAGACCAGGCTAAAGTGCCTATTGTTAAAGTTCTCAACAACATACATCATTTGGTGATATTCTGTCCAAGGTTACAGAAGTGCTTGCGTTTGTGGAAAGTATTTCATGAGGCTCTGTCAAAATGATTGAGCCAAAGCCAAAGCCACAAACACACCTGTGGGCTACAGGCCAGTGTGGTTGTGTTATTCACATTGAAGAGGGTACAGTTTATATTGTGACTATGCTTTGTATAGGTTATTAATAACGCAGAAAAAAAAGGAAGCTTTTGTAATTGCCATGACTGATACTCCACTGCCATCAAGTGGAGCTACAGGAGACTGCATGCAAGTGAGCAGCTGGTGCTTTAGTCCAGCTGAAACTAGTGAATGCTGGGTAAATCAGGCAAAGGGGGAAGCAAAGTATTGACCATTAAAATGTGTGCTTACTAATTCTCTGAGATCAGAAGCATGTCATCAGCAACAATGAATTATAACATCTCTGAATGGGATATCATACTTAATTCAAATCAATCAATGGCAAACCTAGAGGCCAAATGAAAAATATGCACATGCAATTATAACTTTTAAAAAAAGACAAGAAAAGAACAGGACTATCCACGACTTTAAGAACCTATTTTTGTAAATGCTGAAATACATTTTAGTCAGTATGAGCCTCCCTGTTCTTCAAACATCTTCCACCAGGATTCATTGGGATTTAAAAAAGGCGACAGCCGTAAAGTTTGTAACTTTCACCTGGATTCACCTGACTGGGCCATTTACTCCCCAGCTGTGAGAGTACACTCAATAGAATGAGTTACGCCATCTACAGCTGCTGCGCAACTGGTCGTGCAATCTGTAAATTAGGACACATCTGGTTTTGGAATATCACTGACCTCTGAAAATGCACTGACGTTCTCAAGATGAGCGACTCTGACTGTTTGACAACTATTAAGTCCAGTGTTGAATTATTGATATTGAGCTGATTACAACACTTCATAGTTTAGATCCTCACTCTCCAGAAATAAATTAACACTTTCAATTTCAGTGAACACTGTGCCATACTCTGCATGTTCCTTCTTTAACACGCAAAACAGAGTTAAATAACATTAAGGGATTAGACAAATAACACAACTTTGAGTAACATGTTTTAGTGTGTTTGTATTGTTAGTTTCACTCCCTAAAGTGTCAAATTATCTACACTGAAAAAATGTTTAAATTAATTATAAGAATTGCAATAAACAGCAAACAGTAAGTAATTTTGACAAACAACATTTTGCTTGCGTTTTCCCTTGCAGTCGTTTATACAGTTGAATTAAAACATTGTGAATGCAGGTGCAAACTTTCTTCTGAAACATTGTATGAGCTTTGACTATCAAATGGTTTATGAAGTTTAAGCTTTTATTATACACCTTTCCTGACGAAAAAACTCTGAATGCATGATGATGGTCATCAGAATTCACTGTGAATAGCTTGTTTGCCAGTAAAAACTTGATCTTAAGCCAAAAGTGTATCACTTATTTGACAAAAGACTGGCATGTCTTCTTCTATTGCACTGAGAATAGCAAGGCTAGCTTTATACTCTACACTCTTGACTTTAACCCAAGTAATTGAAAAAACATCTTTTGACAAGGTCATTTCAAGCATTTCATTGTTGACCACATTCTCATCTCTGAAGGAAAGACATTTATTTGGTCTGTATTCATTCTTACTAAGGTTAAAAGGTTTCTGATATTTTAAAAAGAACCTTTGCGTTTGGCTTCACACATCACACACCACATATATAATAAGAGACCAATTTTCCTCATAGAAGATGGGAAATTGGTCATAAAATGATGCTGAGGTACCAAGTTTCTATGTGGATAAAAAACACCTAGAATGACAGAAGATGAAAAAAAAACTATGTTCATTATTTGAAGTAAAAGTAACAAATTCCCACAGGAATGTCACCAAACAACAGTGGGATGGTTTTCTCAAGACACAATGTCTGAATAGAATTCAAAAAAATGCCATTGACAGTATAAAATAATGGCTGTGGGGCAATTTTTTTGTTGTAAAAATCCATAATCAAAACCATAAATCCTAGAAAATAAGTCCTGTTCTGACATAAAATGTTGTGTGAGATATCAAAAAGTAATTTTATCTTGTACTGAGTCACACCCTCAAGAAGATAATGCATTATATGAAATGAATAGTTATTAACATGGTACCATATAGTGACTTCAGTTGTGGCTTGAGACTCGCCTTCCATGAAGGATCACCTTAGGATCATCTTCACTGTTCACTAAGGGAGAAGGAGACGGAAATGAGAGTTACTGAATGACTCATTAAAACCAAGAATTATGTGCATCTTTAGATTATCTCCAGTGATCTCAGAAAATAGAAGCCCTTCACTTTCCAGGTTTTTCATATCATTTATCAATGGTTCCAGTATAACATCAAAACCATATTTTTGCCAATCTTGCATGAAAAAGTGATACCAAATGAAAGTTCATCAAAACCAAATACAATTTTGGGAGCAGGTTTCTTACAACCAATTTTGTGAATCCCACATTTGGAATTGTTTCAAAATCATCATAGTAGACTTGTATTTGCAATGCGTCTCTTTCTGGGTGGGTTTTAAAATATCACCCAGCAAAAATGTCAGTAAAAGTGTCAGACTCTCATGTTGTAGAAAACAAAATGCACATGAATTTCAATGATCATAAATTCAGTACATTTATTAAGAATCCTTCACAGGCACTTGATCATAGGTATCCAATTTCCGATTCTGCCTGTTATATCTCACTCCCAGTGTTACTTCTACTGGCTTAATAACTCCCTATTTTAGGTTGAAGTATTTATTTAGCCTATTCAGATTTCTGAACAGGTTTTCAAAAGATTCATTCATCTCAGATATGTTGAAATCAGTTATGTGTGAAGCTACCAGGGATGCAGAGCAAGTGGAAAAGAATGCAAGAGAATGAAGGCAGGGCTGTAGAAAAGGGTTTTTATGCCAGAATAGCCAAAAACTATACAAGAACCAACACAAGACCAAAATAGACAAAGACTCCACCAAAAGCTGAAAAGAAAAGCAAGACTTAAATACAAACCAAACTAATCAAACAACAGGGAACAGATGGCACAACGCAAGGGCAGACTGGGAGCTGATTGGCTAGGGAAGACACAAGGAGCAGGGCAGGACTGACGAGACTGATACATGACAGGTTGAAGGCTGGGGAAAAAACGCTTGAGGGCAAGGCAGGGCTAATTAACCTGATGCAGGGCAGGTGTGAAGAGGAACACAAGAAAAAAAACACAGACCAAACTGAAAATCATAACCCATAAAACATACTTACAAAACCCAAATACAGTATATTTAAAAAAACAAATGACTGAACACACACTGGAAACCAAGAGCACACAAAGAGTCTATGACAAAAGCAGAAATAACTGTACACTTTACTTCTGAGGGATGCTCAGTTGTTAGTTCCTCCAAATCTCCTTTAACTAAGGATACCAAAAAGTTACAACTCCCACTCACCTGTAATTTGATTGCGATGGACGCACACATTTCTTTGGTTGGATCTTCAGTAAGTCCTGAATCATTGCTCCCACAAGAAACACTGCAAGAGCTACATTGATTTGGAGGATTTAATTGGTCTTTCGAAGCATGTGCCTGAAGTTACAACTGGCTCACTAGAGGAACATGCAACAATTAAAGTTTGAGCAATTTGCTGAACACTGCAATAAACACTATAAAGGGGCTTCTGAAAACCTGTGTATGTTAGGAACTGATGCCTACAGCCTTACATTTTGAACTTAAGTCCAGGATATCAACCGTGTTCAATTCTTAATGTGACATCAATTGCTGGCTGCTGGGATACAGTTTCTGACTCACGAAACAGGTTAGCATAGTTTTGGCCTCTTACTCACAGAGTGAGAGCACTTCTGGCTAGTTAAGCAGTCTGGTTCTCGAGTCTGTAGGTCTGAGTGACTCCTTCATTTTCCCCAAATCAATTTCATACATTGTTGTCTGCAGGAATGCGTGAAAAAACGCAAAAGTAACATAGCAAGACTAATTAAGCACAAAATGAGCTTTGAAAAGTTTGTCAAAGGTGTTAATCTTCGTCTTCTGATGCCCAACAGCGAGGATGTATGGCTGCTGACCCCCCAAACTGCAGCATGAATAGAGAGAAGGAAACTAGACATTAGACATAATAATAATAGACAGCCACAGAAGAAATTACATTATAGAAGTGAGAATTCAAACATCCTCTCATTGACTACTGCAAGAATGTGGGAATGAATACGAAGGGTTAATTTCAATTTCATCCACATTTTAAAAACCCTGATTTACACATTCGGTTAAGAAGGTGACATGTCACAAACTATTACAGTCACTTTAATAATATAGTTACTTTACAAAAGACTACAAGTCTCTCAATTGCATCACATGCACTCATTTTTGGAGATTTCAGTCCTCCTGTTGGTGTTGGAAGGAGACATATCAGCAACAACAGGGAGGCCATTTCTTGGTTGTAGGCTGAGTACAAAAGAGTCACAAAAATTAAATTTACTATACATGAGATTTAGAACATTAATGGAGCAGCAGATATAATGGAGTAATGGCATCCTGTCAAACAGTTAGCCCTCCCCACTTTTAGAAACCACCTCCACCTGTCCTATGTGTTTGGCTGCAAGTTGGGCGATGGTTTGCTTTTTTGGCTCAACTATTTTCAACATGGTGCCCGACTCTAGTCACAAACTTTTCATATTGCAGCTACAACAGTAGACAAAAAAAAACTGTTTCACAGGTTCTCTTTCATAATTTTAATCAATCATGAAAATACCGAATGAAGCAACTGTAACTGCAATCACAGCAAATGTTTGACAACAAGCAAACAAATGCAACTTGCTTTTCTCCATTTTAAGTTCTGTCCCTGTTGCATCCTGATTAAAGAACTTTTGCATCAGGTGGCAGGCATGTCACAGCGTATGACCATTCACATTCAATACATTAATCCACCATTGTATAATCACTAAACAAACTTAGAGCATTTTTCCTTAACAAAACCCATTCCCTGTTAAATCCCAATCTAAAAGTTGATGATTGGGTTTTTTAAATTTTCTAATTGACTGCTTTGGTGAATAATATGCTTTACACTTGGAGGCACAAATTGCAGAACTGAAAATGTTTAGAAATGTAACCCATTTACGAAAGAGTCTGCTAAAGGCATGTAAAGAAACTGTCTACAACACTGAGGAGTTTGTAGAATAAGGTTTAAATGAATGTGTGCATTTTAAAGCCAAGCTAAAGTCAAATCAAACACATTTTCATAGACCTTAAGCCTCATCCAACTTCCCATTACTTCCGCTGCTTGCTTTTGAACCAAATTTTTTACGGAGACATGCAAGAAAGTTTGGGGATCCACAGGTGTCCAAACCTTGAACCAAATGGGAAGCAGTAAGAGATCATACTGGGTAATTCCCTCAGATAAGAACAAGTTGATTCAGGTAAGTGAGCCTAAACAAACTGCCTAAAAAGGTAATTGATCTTATCTACACCTTACTGTATGCCACCTGTTATAACAAATCCCAGTTTCCGCCGTGACATACTGAAAGCAAAGTGAAGATATGACATCATCAAAATTAAAATTCTGTCCAGACTTGTGTCAAGGGTAGAAGCAGATGTTGGTGGTGAAATGGTGCAGTACAGGAAATGTGTTTCTTTTGGCACGTATTTGGGGCTTTAGTATAATGTCACATTGTAAATCTTAAAAATACCACTGATGGACATCTTCTCATGGCAAAAGTAGACACATTTTAAATTTCAAAATCCCAGTGGAATAATATGCCATTGTGTGGAGCCTCACAGGGGGTTCAGTTTTCTCAACTGAGGGTAACACTGAACAGGAAGTCTACAGGAACTGAGTAATACCTTTTGAATGTGTCAACTGCTCGGAAGGCAAAGGGAGGGTTCTGGACATGGTTGTGTACATGCAAATTATACAAGCAAATAGATAAATTGATATGCAAAAGTGAGATCAGAGCACTATGGAAATGACTGTTCTTACAACTTCCCTTTCTAAGGTAAGCCAAAAATATAGAAATATAATGAGCACTCGAATGAGAAATAAAAAGCACTCTATGCTAAAAGTGAGTTTAAAATCATGTCTCCCATATTTTACAAAATGAATGTGCCAGTGGGATTTTATGACATGTCTCTCAGTAGAATGTTATGAGGTGAGTAACGCTGCTGTTTTACATTACAGTACATTATTAATTGTACCATAGGTACAGTGCAATATAGATCATACATAAGGGTATACCACAGGGAATTGAATTTCAAGCCTGGCGCACATATACATCCTCACTGTTCCACTTATGCACTGTGTAGCAATATGTACGGAATATGAATACATAATATAAAATGTACAAAAGTATGTATATATTACTAGTGCAGAAAAAGGGTTACATTCCTTAGAAACTCATTAGCATATGAAAGCTTGTTTCTGGGGTATATTAGAGTTTAATGCTTGTCTATGTGGTTATTACATTATATTTAATTTGTTTTATAGTCAACATCACATTTCTGTTTCTTCTCTGACTGTCATCATATCAGTTTCCTCTAATTGTTTTAAATTGTTTTGAAAAGGACTATTTGGATGGAGAACGTACAGTAGCTGTTAGTCGATGCATCTGCCATCCTTCCTTTGTGCCCCATTGACTTGGTTCTTATATGCACATAATATTCAATTTTCATGATTCTTCCTACAGTGACAGCATTCGTACTTGTCAAAAATATTCCATTTGGCATGGCAGCCTCATGACTGATTCAATAGGCTTTTAGTCATTCAGGAAACCTATTTTGGTGATGTTACAACACTGGGCTGTTTGTTCTTTTCTGTGCAAATAAGGAGCTCTAGATGGAACTCCACAGATGACAAAAGATGATCATGTAAGAGAGTAGCCCAAGCCTTTTCACTTGATGATTCTAGGAAATATAGACAAGTTATAGTAGTGTGACATTTCCATGTTATATCTAATGCCAAAAACTGACAAGATTCAGACCTGTTTTATATTTCTGTTGCTGATGACTTGCCATTTACTGGTACTGTAAAAGTGTATGACTCTAACTTCAATAGACAGAATATATAGATAGTAGATAGGGCCATATGATAGATCGTATGGCCCTGCACATACACTGAATATGCTAAAAAAGCTAGATTGAAGACAACTTTACGAGATTAAGGAAGATGATCAGGGATTGACTCTCCGATCCTGCTATTAGATCCTGCTGAGCTGGAGTTGGACTCACACTGAACTCGCAGCTGATGCCTCGATCCATGCTGAGGAGCTCTGGCAAAACCTAAGAGCTAAGCCCACAACCGTGTTCAACTCCGTTCATTCTCTTTTGGATTGCAGCCTGCAGGGTAAACATAGCAGCGAGCACAGATCATTTGCTTCTACCCCCCATAAAACCAGCTGCAAAACAGATTTAATATTCCAGATCTTGATTGTACTAATAGGGAAGACTATAAAGTGCTGGCTGTAATTGTTTCATTCACTCTAGCGATTATAGTATCCAGTGCAAAGATTCTATCAGGATTTAATGGTCATCAATAAGCTTTACATTTTTATGACACAGAACTGTAACATAAAATCAGTCATTTTAGATTTACTACCCTCCAAGGAGATATTAATTTCATCTCATGTCGGTGTGAAAATTAATTATGTTAATGTTAATTATTATGTTAATTATGTAAAAATAATTAAAACTCGCTTTATATAAGTTACACATCACAGTTCATTTTTAGCTCTCTTTTCTATGTAAAATATGAATTTGTCATTGCATAGTAGTGTGGTTGAGAGCAAGAATGTTTTCCATGAAAGAGAAAACAAAAAACCTTGGTATTCCACCCCTGACATTAGACACTTTTATTTATTGTTTCCATGAAAAACTGAGAAATAAGAAGAAATATGTAAAGGTAAAAGAAAGGAGGACAGACGGAAGGAAGGAAGGAAGGAAGGAAGGAAGGAAGGAAGGAAGGAAGGAAGGAAGGAAGGAAGGAAGGAAGGAAGGAAGGAAGGAAGGAAGGAAGGAAGGAAGGAGGAACTTTCTTGAAGAAAAACAAAAATCCAAATCCAAAACATGGAGACATGGTGTGCTATTGATACTCCACCCATGTCCCACACATGAACAGTTCAAATACAAGACAGACAAGCACAATACCATTTAGAGCTGTTTGTTATATGGTTGAAACATAATATAGGCAAAAGAAAGGAATGTTAGTAATATAAATGAACATTTTTTGCAGATGACTTTATGCTTATTTAAGTAATATTACACCAGTCATTGTTAATGATCAAAGATGTTACCTCATATGCGCATCCTATATTTTCACTGTTGAGTTGTGTTCTATAAAACAAATACATTAGAATTACAACATACTGAATAATTGTGCAGTATTAATTGTTTTTTGTTTTTTTATGAATGCTGAATTGGCCCTCAAAACTGAAACTGTGACAGCACTGTGCAAAAAAAAAAGAAACAAGACAATTAAAGAAGAACAACGAATGTATTCAGGCAAATATAACAGTTTCTCAGCATATTTTCTGCTTGGTCAGCTCATAAATAGCATGCTTTACTCTCATCACATCGCCGACATCTCAGAGTATTAATTAGAGACATAATCCTTCTGCCTGTTACATAAATGTGACAGTGAGCCTGCCCCCTCACACCAGAGAGGAGTTCTCTGTTCTCTTCCCACAGGAGGTTGCTCCTCCCCTACCCCTCCTGGCTGTAGGGAGTCAGCACAAATGATGATGGAGGTCCTGCAGGGTGCCATCTTCAGTCGGCCAAGGGTGGTAATGGGGTTACAGTCTGCAATTTAGTGCTCTCCGCCTGCAAGCTTACATCAGCCTCTCTCATCATTCCTCTTAAAAGCGGAATCCTAATCGTTCTGCCAGCAGAAATATAGTTTTGGCTTTGAAGATGTTACCCCCACCCCCACCAAAGAAATAAAGTTTTTGCTTTGAACTTAACATTATTATCTATATACTTTTGATATACTTTGAACTCGCTATGTATGTATGTATGTATGTATGTATGTATGTATGTATGTATGTATGTATGTATGTATGTATGTATGTATGTATTTACAGATAGATAGATAGATAGATAGATAGATAGATAGATAGATAGATAGATAGATAGATAGATAGATAGATAGATAGATAGATAGATAGATAGATAGATAGATAGATAGATAGATAGATAGATAGATAGATAGATAGATAGATAGATAGATACATTTTGTTTGTTTACTTTCTGCATGCACTTATGTTTTAAAGAAATGTCTAGGGCATTTCAGATTTAAAATTAAAACTTCAGAAGTGTTTTAAGCAGCGTATCCAACAGATTGCTTTGCAGTGTATTTAGGTACTGTGTATTTTGAGAAAATAAGCCTCTTAAGTGTGGAAGAATTATCTGGACCAAAAAAAAAAAACACACTATAAATAAATGAATTCATGTCTCAATAGAACCTTTATGCTTTATGGAAGAGGATTAGAGTCACATGTGAAAAATGTATTTGAGTTCTGACTTGAATCTCAGGATTCAAATATTTTTTTCACATGTGGCCCTAATCCTCTTCCATGAAATTTAAATTACAAAAAATCTGCATGAATAAATATATGATCAATAGGTATTTTCATTATTTCTTTGTGTATCTTTTAATGCATTACTAGATATGAAATTTTCATGAACATATTTCAAGAACTCTTTCAGTTCTAGTTTCAATTTTACTTTGTACAGTATACTGTATGACGATTGTTTTCCACGGTATTGGAACAGAAAGCAGCAGTGGGTTGGCAGGGAAAGTTTTTGGTCACTGACTCAAATTTCACTTCTAATCACAGTTTCATTTTTACAGCCTAAGAGCCAACATTAGAAAAAAAAATTCCCTAATCTCTCTCTAGTCTGAATCCCCCTAATCAGACACATGCTTCTAAACTCCACTTTGTCTTTTTCTTTCTTTATATACACCTTTCTTTGAAGTAGTTTTCATCTGGCTATTCTGATGCCTCCTATACTACCATTCATGTATTTTACATTAGCAATTTAAGTCCAACTGTAAAAAATACAGTGAGATATAGTGCAGTGAAAAAGTCAACTCCCTCTAAACTTTTACTTCATATTAAACCAAGCGTGTGATGTTGTGTGCCAGTAGGAACCATTTTCTTTTATCAATAAAGTGAAGCAATAATACAGCAATGCCTTTGTATGTTATGTTTTTAGGGTTTGTCAGTATTAGAATAAAACTTTTGTTGACAAACCACAGTGACCACATTCCCTCCATTCAGGTTCGATTGGTTTATGAACTAGATCATTTTGGATTGTCCATTTTAATGAAGATGTTGTGACATCAGATAACAACACATAATTATGATGTTGTGTAACCAAGCTTTCACATTCATGTTGAGGCTTGAAGGGCAAGGTAGAGCAATCTCTAGTGCTGAAACATCAGTTCATCAAATGCAACTGAACACATGATCTGACAAGGGGAAACGAATAAGCAATAAAGCAAGAAGAGCATAGGAATAAAGCAAAAAGAGCATAAGAATAATGTAAATGATTATTGGACTTAATTTAAGTGATGCAGAGACACAGTTTAATTACCAAATCCTTCACAAGCAAAGACTTTTGTTAGTTTTTTTGTGTTTTTTAGACATCTTTCAAAGCATGCAAATGGTAGCCTAATTTGTTTTGTCATAAGTATAAGCAGCTAATATCTGCAACTCTCTGCTGTATTACAACAAACATTTCAGCTTAGCAAACATGTTCACCAATAATATTAGTAGCAATTAGTGACAGGGGATGTGTTAAAACAAATGCTGATCATGAATATCCCACTGTGACAACACGTCGAGACAGACAGAAAAGGAATGCACACAGACACAAAGACAGACAGATAGATGGGCGCTGTGAAAACAAAGATTAATGATGCATACTGTATGACTCCATGTGAGCTCATTTAACATCTGTATGCAGCAGACAGTAGTCGATTGGTATGCATTATGACTTTTAGTACTGCTGTCTCAGTGACCAGAGGGGGAAGACCGGCTGGTAGAAGTCATTATAGATCAGTTTGTTTTATCATGTACCCTATTGGATTTATGACATATAGTGCATATAGTAATAATATCAAACAGTAAGCTAAAAATAAGATAAACGTTAGAATCAGTAGACCATCCAGATGTGTCTTAGTGTCCAAATAGAATTGATGTATGAATACTGAATCAGTGGCAAGCATTGTAAATCTAGTGTTGCATTTGAAGAAAAACAAAACTGATGACATGCATAATGGCATAATGACTTAACATGTGTACTGCATAATGGTAAATTACATATAATAGTGTGCAGGTGGGTCTTGGGGCTCAATGTGCCTCTGGTGAATCATTCATGGAACCCAGATGACCACTGAATAGGCCTACTAACTGAATGATGAATATGAATGATGAATATAGAATAGATAATAGTGGCTGTACTTTTCGTAACATTATTATTATAATGCAGGTATTCATGTTCAAAACATTGCAGCATTTGTATCACTTGTCAAGACAAGCGTAAGAGAGATTTAGTGGTTATCATTTGATGCATTTCTTGTATACATTATATATGTTTTACGAATGTTGCTTTCAAAATAAGGAGTCAATGTTTGTTCCCAATTCAATGTGATGGTAATGTCATTGTGACACTGTAGTACAAAAAATCCTACTCCTAGGCTGAACTCTTGAACTTGTTTCTACCTGAGGGTTGTTTGCTGACCTCTGGGGTGAGTTAGAGATATATTTTCCTTGAAGTCTATTGTCTTAGACACTGTGTGGATCATGAGGTACCTAGACAAGCTAAATTTGAAGGAGGTCATTGTCTAAAGTGATGAACCATTAGAGATCATTCTATATTCGTACTTGTTTGTGTGAAGGTGTGGCAGTTTGTAGAAGTTTCCATATAGGGACCTCACTGTTTTTAACTTTTCTTCTGAAGAGGAGTAAAGCTGTCTGGTTTGTGTTTGCAGTCTTTAGGGAAAGGGCTGGCTGAACATCACGCTTTCTATCCAGGAAAAAACACTGTGTTTTTCTATTTGGACATTTATATAATGGTTACTCATTGTGTAATGGGTTGTACTGATTCTAAACCTGCTTCAACAAGTAACAACGTTTAATGCTGTCCCGTTTCTTTGTGTATTCTTGGGTGAGCGATGCAAACATTTCCAAGGCACAAGCAGCTAGGTTGTCATGCACTGCAAAAGGAAAAATGAAGTGTGTCTATCTGACACCACAGTATCGGCCCCTCTTACATCTTGCATAAGTTATACGTTACATATGATACGACTCACGAGGCTACAATATGAAATATATTATATAAACAAACAAAGGTTGAAGTGTGAGACTCTGAGACTAAAATGTGAATGTGTAAACCATTTCCTCAGTGCTGTTGATATCTATTACTTGAACTCAAGTGCTCAGGTTTGTTCTCCTGTGTCCACAGGAACAATAGGGCCGGGGGGAGTTGGGGGAAAAAAGAACTCTCTTTTTCACTCTCTGTATGGTAAACAAAAATGAATATGGTTTGTTTATAAAAAATGTAAATTATTTGTGAGATAGTTGAACACAGTTTGTAGAGTGCATGTACATGCAGTCCTTTCAAATGATTTTCTCTAAACATAAGCTTGTAAAAATACAGCCATTTTGTAGGAATACTGTCATTTAACTATTTTTTAAAGAAAGACTTGTCACTTTGATGGCATTAAAGAATGTATTCATACTTAGTTTCTCTTACTAACACAACCTCCTAAAAAATCATGTTGTATAATCCTTAGCATTGGTCAAATTTGTAACAGAAAGCCTTGTGTTGTTGTTGTTGTTGTTGTTGTTTTTGTCTTTTTGTTTTCTCACTATGTAATTTCAATGCAAGGAGACTGACCTTGTGGGGAGGTCAATCTCTTTGTATAAGAAATTAGTGCTCATCACTTGGCAACAAGAAAATGTGACAGCACAAAGAGAGGATCCCACAATCTTCACATACCAATTTGCTTATTTCATTTATCTTGACATCATTTCTCATCACCGGAGACATGGGAGGATACACATACCAATAATCTGAGACTGGAGAGAGATACTGACTGCAATAAAAAGTACTGTATGTGTCAAGCATTAGTCATTGTTTTATTGCTTCACCTCACCTCAACTGTGAAAGTCTACACAAAGGGCACACCGGTCTCCCCAAGTGATGAAACAGTATGCAGCCTTCATGACTTGTGGTGAAAGGAGTTGCGAGAGCTTGTATCACATTGCGCATGAGACAGATGTTTTTCTATGTTGGCTTATAGATAGATAAATCATGTGGGAATGAAAGGAAGATTATTTATAGTAAGAAAAGTGAAAAATAGAATGATGCTTTAAAAGCAATGTGGAAGGATGATTAGTGAATGTGTTACTCATTCAAAAGGTATCAAAACTTACCTTAATAATCAACAGTCTATAAACCAGATGATGTGTAAAAGAAAGTGCTACTCATTGAATAGGATTCGTTGGGCCTGACATGAATAAACCAGTTTCTGGAAGTCAGCAGCAGCCAGTTCCTATCATTTTCAGACTGTTTCATTTACCAATTGAACTTGCCAATGTTAAAACAGAATGTTCTGTTACAGCTGCCTGGAGCACAGGGCTGTCCTCAGTCTGAACCTGTTTTTTTCAGCTTTCACTTTGTTACTGTTAAACTCATAATGGACCAGTAGCAAACATCATTTCTTGGAATTTACCGTACAACTAGTCCAATTTATTATCAAAGGGTTACACAGTGTGCTTCTGTATATAGTGTCCTTTAAATAGCATTTAGCATCAATTTGACTACTTTATAACATAAGACCACACTAATGATGTTTTTAAATGTAATAAGGACAATTATAAGACTTTTTTTCTTTCTTTTTTTTTTCTTTTTTTTTTTAAAGAAAACCTGCTATAAACTTTATGGGAAATGCTGCATGCTTGTTTCATGTTTTCTTATTATGTTTAGTATTTTCCATCTACTATAAGTAATGTTTTGAAGGAGTGGTTTGGGATAGTCTTTTGTTTATTTTCTTGCCAAGAGTTATATGAGAAGATCAATAACACGCTCATGTCTGTTTGTGTATTAAACATGAGCCTACAGTCAGCGGCACGTGTGCTAAGAACAAACACTAGAAACATTAATTAACCCGTTATATCTCTGAAGTTACTGCACCCAACACAAAAATAATCAGGCACACAAAACTACTTACAAACAACCACTCTAATCTGTTTTGCACTTCAGTTTTCACACCGGTTAAACAAAATATAACATGCTAATAAATGGGTTTCAGGGATGCTGGTAGGTGGATTTTTTACTACTGAACAGAGCCAGGCTCCCTGTTTTCCCCTGCTTCCTGAATTTGTGCTAAACTAAGATAACTGGCTGCCAACAGTAATAATGCAGAGCAGTATTAATGTAATCCTCTCATTCAGCTGTAGCCCATTTATTTTTATGCACTGCACGATTTCAACTTAATCATTAAACAGGAATCTTAGATTTTATTTAAAAAACATTTTCAAATCATAATATGTGGATTAGGAGTCCAGCTGATTATTGCACCTCTCTTTATCTGGGTTTGGGTAAAGGCATAATCTGTACTGTAAATTGAAAGTATTAAGTAAGTATCCATTCATGTTATTGATTTTCACAATGAAGAGACCTACAATAAAGTAAGTAATATAAGTAATATAAATGTGTATCTCAGTTTGTATACATGTGTATTGTTTCACTTTATTCTTCTCTCCTCTGGTTTACCATGAACTGTGTTTTCAGCCTGATATGCAAACTGGTGGTCAAATATATTATGTAGTATATGTGTTATAAATCATCTACAATTATTTGAAAAAAAAAAGTTCATATTTGTTCCAAATTTAAGCAAATCAGTCACTCTACAGTATCAGAATTCCATTAAAGGAAATCTTTGAGGCTTTCCACAAAGCAGTACTTCATGGGCGGGACATAGAAAAAGCTTAACCTTATTGGCCAAACTCCACCAGCATGCAGAGGGGGTGTCACTGAAGGTTCAGCCTCATTTCTAAATTCCAGACATAAAGTCCAGAGAGAGCAGAGGCAGACTGGAAACACAATCATCCTCTTGCTTCTCTCTCGATCATTCATGTGATGAAACAGATGGAACTTTGCAATCTGTAAGTACATTTTATTTGTCTTTAAAATTGCTGACACTGTTTTTTATTTTATTTAATTGTTATCTTAGCTTGCTGTTATTGCTGTTGCCTTGCTATTCTTCAACTTTGTGTGTGTGTCATATAAAAAAAAGTGTTTTTGGACTAATTGTTTTATCACTCAGGGATTTTAATTTTTGTTAATTAACCCTTATCTTTATTTTTAGATTATTCTGAATTCACTGAAATCCTCTGGCAAAGACAAAAGTTTCACAGTTTAACATCTACATTCTGAAAATGAGTTGTACAAGGTAAGCTGCTTTCACTGAACTCTGAATTAGAATTTTGTCTTACTGCAATTATACTGTGCTGTGCTGTGTGTTAACACTATCATGTCCCCCTCCTCCTCAGAGTTCTCCATGCTTTTGGTAGTCACCCCCAGTCCACTATGATGCCAGTTGACCTTGCCATGTGTCTGAGCCTCAGCCAGCGCCAGCCGCTTTATCAACTGCTGTCCATGTCTCCTCTGACACCCACGCAGCATTGTTATCAGCCGACTGACTGTCAACTGAGAAACAGCCTTCAGCTCCCACGTCCCTCTTCCTATACTCCTTCATCCTCACTGTTGCCCTCCTTCTCCATGCACTCAGAGCCTCGGAGCTGCTTCCGCAGGGACAGTGGTGGTCTGTACAAGAAGCGTGTGGTGTTTGCGGATGCCAAGGGGTTAGCTCTCACTGCTGTGCGTCTTTTCATTCCTGAGCCCGCCTCTCACACTTCCACTCTGCTGATGAAACCCTCTCCAGCCAAACTACAAGACCAACAACTGACGTCAAACAAACTGCAGCGCTACAAGCTGCGACTGGGTTTCTCTCAGCCGTTGCTGGACTTGAAAGCCTTTCTTGCGCGCCTGCACGAGATGCACGTACAGTTGGGAAACTGCAACATTTCAGGGCACTCCTTGAGTGGCAAAGTGTGTGTCTCTCATGCCAGTATTGAAAAGACTGTGCATATAAGGGTGACCTTCAACTCTTGGCGGAGCCATCATGATGTTCCCTGCATGTTTTCGCAACAGCAAAGGTGTGGGATTTCTGAAATGGATATTTTTACCTTTGACTTAAACATACCCAAGAACATAAATCCAAAGGAGCGAATAGAGTTTTGTGTGGCCTTCCGGCCTGGACCTGGCGCCACGCCACACTGGGACAACAACAGGGGACAGAATTACAGGGTGTGCATGGAAAAAGATGGATCAAATGCAAACCAAGGAGACACTAACTGCTATTACCCCACTCTTTCAAAACAGCGGCCTTTACAAATGTCTCTCAGTATTAAGAACTCTGCTGATCTACACTGTCTTCAGGGGAGTTTGTCAAGCAGAGTCAGAGCAGACTGTAAAACCCTGTGTTCAACAAAACAGGCCATTTGAAATTAACCCACACCTCGTCAACAAAGTGATAGGGATTTCTAAACACTGTGACTATCTTAATAACAGATACTTAGGAGAGGGCTTTATGGATATGTGAATCTTCTGAAATCTCCATGGTTGGGATGGTCTGAAGCCTACCAGCTCCCCCACCTGAGCTCAACTACCCTGTTGTAATGTGAATAATATATAAAGCATTCATGTCCTAATTGAAAAAGACCCTAACCCTTTATCCTTTATTCTCTTTTAATCATTCCACAAATGCCCATTAACACATGCAGCTTAAAGTGCAAACTGCTATAATGCATTATATGTATATAAAGTATAAAATGCATTATACTCTAGCATGACACATAAGCCCTGATTAAAATCCAGAGGCATTAGAGGAAAAGTGAAAACATGAGACCTGTATTTGTCTTAGGGAAAACACGTGTATTCATACATAGATTAGAAGATTATTTTAAGAACCTTTTGTGCTTACAGCTTCTAACCCATTTTCTCCAAGCATACTGAATGAACAAATGGATGACCTGTGGTCGTGATGTACTTTCACACAGACATTACTCCTTTTGGCTCTGAAGGCTCAGATTTCCAGTGTCTTTTCATCTGATACGTCATGCATACCAGACAGAATATGTCAACAAACTATTAAATCCTTTTATATCATCAAGGCAAAGTAAGACAAACTGTTTGTATGGGACAGCCTGTTCCAGACACTCCCCTGCCTGCTGTGAAAAGTTGAAGAACTTTTCACACAGGCAGGGGAGTGTCTGGTGAACTGAAATTCTTGTACCGTGATTGGTATGACAAATATCAAGTAACCATGGAAGCCCCAGCATGTACTTTAGATACTGCACGGGCCTGTGTTTACATGCAAGGGTGGAGTCATTAGATACAGTAGGCGCCACCTGAGAAAGTCTGTCTTGTTGTTCCTCTTGTTCCATATCTTCTTAGTCACCTCTCTTAGACTTTTTCTTTGCCTGTCTGTCACTTTCTTTCTTTTTTCAGGCCAGTGCCCTCCGGGGAATATCACCTTTGTGGATTGTCACATCTGTGTAACGAATGTTGTGTGCGAATGCTGTGCACATGTAGGATTCACATGCCTCATCCTCTAAAGCACTTATTAATTTACAACTACAGAGATCTACATTTTCAGCTATTGTAAATTACAGACCATAATAAAATAAACAGAAAAAGAAAAGAAGCAGTTAAAATTCAGTCAATTCAAGACAGATTTTTTAAAAGTTTAGTTTAGTTATTCTCAGATGTCTCTCAAATTGCATTTCTCTGATGTACAATACCATTATATTTTGGTATCAAGGTGTACATTAAGAAGAGGTCAAAACTCAGACTCAGCATACAACACAATACAATGAACATTTAAATACAGAGGTGTAAATTATGTTGAGGGTGTTGGACATGACTTAACATCATAACCACAGTGACACACAGTTACATGTTTAGTCATACACATGAAGTATCAGCTCAGACTTTAGTCAGTGGTCAATATCTATGTTCTTACTCCTCACATCTGCCGTTTGTTTTATTTGATCTTTGAGCTAACAGCAGCCACAGCTGGCTGATGGCCAGCAGCCAGCTACCAGCTGCTGATGCTTAACGCCGCTGCGTCATGTTGTCCTTACAATAGCCTCAAGACTGATCCAGCAGGCTGCAGCCACAGCTGCAATCTCAGAGAGTTAGCTGCTGGGTGGTGGTGGTGTTTGAAACTAAGACAATAGGCTGCAGTGACTGGATTTGTTTTATTATGCTGCAAATAATCTCACAACTATCTGGTGCCCTGAGAGCTGTGGGTATTTAGTGAAAACTGTTTTCAAGAAATAAGTGATATAAAAAGCAGGTGACAACAGATGGTGACCCAAGACTGTGTTTGTATTGTGGCCAACTAATACTATTGTTGCTAAAAGTGGCAGAATAAATATATGGTTTACAGTAACCATTTTCATTTTCATGAAGTAGGATATTCAAGTTTTCTCAAATTAATGAAAATTAATTCAAATAAAGATGTGTGTGAGTGGAAAGTGTTTTTCACAACAGCTTGTCTGATTTTATTGTAAACACATTGTAAAACACTTTAAAATTAATATTCATAGCCAATAGAAATAAAAAAGAAATGAAACAAAATCTGAACTTTTTTCTTTTTTTAAGAAATGCATTTTTATAACATTTTACATACAGTATATTTACATACAGGAACTTTGACAGACAGTATATCCCAAAGGCTGACTGAGACAAAATATTAAATAGCAGAGCATATATTCTTCTGTATAAATGTCATACTACACCCAAATCAGGACAGGCATGGTGTAAGCAGCATGACTCAATGTCACAAACAAGGAAAGAAAAAAGTAGACTATAATGCCCTCTGCTGGTAACTTCAGTTTAATCTCTTGAATAAATTGTCATCAACAGGCAGCTTTTGAGGTAAAATGAGGGATGCAGAACTAATTGTATTTAATGTCTGGATTTCTTCACAATTAATAGAACAAGAGAGATTAAGCACATAGAAGGAATGAAGGATACAGGCCATCAAAATTACAGCACAAATAATTTACTGTCCCATACAGAAATCATACTGTATGTGACTGTATGGATGTTTCATGCTGAGACATAAACTGTTCATTAAGTGTAGTTTGCAGAGGTATTGGTACAGCATCGGTCGCTGGGCAGGTGCTCATGTTCAGGGTACCAATGTGATCTGGCAAAACACTCAGCGGCCTTCCTGTCACACTCACAGATGAACATCTCACATTCTGTGTTTTTGGCTGAGGAAGAAAAAGAAGAAAACATTAACTACACTGTGATTACAATTAGGCCAGTAACCATTCTTATAAATGAAACGCGTCTAGACGCAGCGGCTTGGTGCTCCCCTTTTCGGTGCTTTTTCTGCATTTTAAAGACAGCATCTCAATTTCGTTGTGCTTTGTACAATGACAATAAAGACTTTCTATTCTATTACATATATATTCTATATTTTACTGTAAAAATTAACACATTTTTTACCTCTCTGGGGTACATGAGTTTGAGACCTCTAAGTCAAGTACCATTATTGCAATGTGTATGAGTCCTACTGTATTGTCAAGAGGACATTCTGGGCTTTCTAGTGATGCCACAGTTGTGGGGGTGGAGGTTATCAAATTGTTTCTTCAATATGAGTCTTAACCTTCTTACTTACTCAGTTTAAAAACATACAGTTTAAAAATATACAGTAATTCTAACCATTTCAAAACACAACTTTTACTCAATGCCCTTTGTGGTGGATTACCTTACTCCCACTTTTATCCAGTTTCCATACTTCCAGGTCCTCTTTCCCTGCAAACTTCACCCTAACCTTAACCATACCACCAGGAGCTTCTATGGCTTCAGTGGAGTTCTCCAGGGCCCTCCAATGGGAGCCCTGGGAATACCCAGTACCCTCCAGGACCCCAGTGGCAGGCTCAAGACCCCCAGGGGACACCCTGGAGGTCCCCAGAACCCCACAGGACCCAAGTGGAGGCCTTCAAGACCCAAGTGGGATGCCATGGGACACCCAAGAACCCTCCAGGACCCCTGTGGGGTACCCTGGCATTCCCTAGAACCCCCTCAGGACCCTACTAGAGGCCTCCAAAACCCAGGCAGACGCACTGGGACTCCCCAGAACCCTCCAGTTTTCTAGTCCTGGAAACCACCAAAATCCTCTATTACTGCAGTGGAGGCCTCCAGGCACACTCTGAAAGAGCACTTTACCCTGTAATTCTAACCCTGACCCTAACACATGTTTTCTGGACCTGGAATTTGGAGGGCTCTCAGAGACAGGAGGTGTTCTTATCTTTCTGTTTTTACTTCTTTAAAGATTTATTTTGGGCTTTTTGCCTTTATTTTCATAGTAGGTGTCAGAGAGGCCAACAGGAAACAGGAAGAGAGAGAGAGGGGAATGACCTGCAGCAAAGGTCCCCTGCTGGAATCGTACAAGGGATGCTGCCATTTTTTTGGCATGAGCGGTAACCACTCTGCTACCAAGGCGCTCTGAGGTCCATACCAATAGGTTGTCCACCTACTTTAACAGGATTGTGGATCGGACTCCACCCTACTGTTAATGTGACAGAATGCAGACTGAGTTGACCACAACTACCGGATACTCCACCAGTTGGCGTGATTGGGGAGCCCTCTTCTACTAGATGTTGGCAAAACCTTACAGGGTTTCTTGCAGCACCAAATTGGTTGTGTTGAAAATGGCCCATTCCCTGGACCATGACTATGAGGTCATCTAAGTAGAAGGAGACCCTCATGGTCTGGTCATGCAGTAATTGCGGCTCCCCGTCCACACACGCTGGATGTGAATGGAGCCAGATAGTAGCCAAATGGTAACATGTACTTGTAGGCTATCCCCTCAAAGGAGAAATGCAGGAACTTCCTGGTGGTGAACCAGTTGCCTGGTTGAACCAGTTCCATCACTCTCCTCATCATTACCATGCAGCACATCTGTAAGGTAGTACAGTGGTTCAGAATGCAGAAATTTAAAATGAGTTTGAAATTTCCCATCTTCTTGGGAACCAGGAACTACACAAAGTAAAACCTCCATGAGTAAGAATGATCGGGACAACCAGTTTTAGCAACAGGTCCTGCATTTTCTTGGAGAGAGAATCTATCCCCTTCTAGGGAGGACAGATTTATCTCATTAATGCCCAATAATAGAGGAGGAACATGTAAGAACTGGAGTGAATAACCCAGTCTCAGTGTTGTGTCCATACACTCCTCGAACAGGAAGCTGTGACACCATTCTTAACGCACAGCTGTGGTACTCCGATTAAGCCTTCCCTAGCACTAAACCTTCTATAAAAGGAAGATTGTCCATGAGGGACCGATATCGAAAGGACTGAGCAGACGGTGTGGTCACATAAACTGTCAGCTGCCACATCACAATATTTGATATTGACTCAATGTGTTCGTAGTTCTCTGTAGTTCCCGTTGAAATAACCAGAGGTTAGTGAAACAGACATGATGTCTCCTCTCCTCAGTTTGTGTGCAGGACTAAGGAATAAGGAGGACATAATGCCACTGGCCGCACCATCATTACCCCCAGAGATGAGCTGCAAATGGCAGTCCTGTGCACAATAGCGGTGAGAACATCATGAGGCAGTGTTGACACTAAGGAATCATGTAGTGTCCTCTCTCCGGCCACTATGTGGACATTAAGTTTTAATCCTCAGTGAGGAGATAATGCTCCTAGCCACATTGCTGTTAGCTGGAGGGAAGAGCTGTGCTAGTTGGTGCAATAGATAACAGCACTAGACAGATCTTCCAAGAGACATCTTTTCCAAGGGGAGCGCATCAGGATAGTCTGTCTACATTTGGCCCTGCACTTTCAGGGGGAAAAAACAGTCATGACTGGTAACTTTGTTTCTAGAAATTCCTTCTTGAACATTTCTACTGACTGCCAAATGCCAAGAAGATAGAGTGAAACAAAGGCTGGTTGAGCCATGACAAGCCTTGACATAAAAACAAGTACGTGACCATAACCTTCAGCAAATTACTGGAAGCTGATTTCAGAGGTGTATTTGAAGGTCAGTAATGTTGCAGACACAGACTAGAGGATGACATCATCATCTACCGGTAAAGCCACTGGAGCAGTCTCAGCTGAGGTGTCCGTGCCAGTGCACTGGGCTCATCATCGAATGGAGTGAGACGTCACCCAGCCCAAATAATCCCACCATTGCTAGTACTGAAAAGGAGGAAATCGTCAGCAGTAAATGCAGGTGGACGCATCATGCCAATCTCTGCGTGGTCCCAACTGAGGAGAGGCAGAAGAGCTATATGGTGGCAACAACCATGAGGCCAGGGCGCAACAGGCAAGAACAAGTTTGCTAGAATGGTTACTTAATCTGTGGAGAGGTAGGATTAATAAACAGATTCCCTGTCGCTAAACTGAGAAAGATGTGAGAAGCATCGAAGCTCTGCCTTGTACACTGTGAGGCATGTCCTGATTAGCCGGCTACATCTTGGCAAGTTTCAGTGGCCGATTGTGTGCGTATGATTGGAAGAAATGATCACACATAGAATCGAGTAGAGGGCAGAGCCTGTGTGAGATATAACAAACGTATACAAAAAAAGGTATCCCTGCAAATTTTAAAAGCACAAGAACAAGTTCATTAGACCAAGCGGTGTTATGCTGAACTCACTGCCACAGGTGACCTTTTTGTTCTTCTTGTCACAGCTGAAGGTATAGTACTCGGTGTAAGGGTTGTCAAAGATGGGCCAGCAGTCAGGGTGCTGCATAGCATCGTCATAACACTGGTCATGCACTTGGCAGCACCTGCAGGTAAAAAAGTTAAAGATCACAACATTTGAAACAGACTGAATACATCTTTGTTTTGTTGTTTTTTTAAAATGTCATCTGTGAATGAATCTACCTGTCCAGTTGATCCACAGGTGTGCCCGAGCCTCCCTTTCCACAATAACAGCCGTAGTCAGCGTAGTCAAGAAGAGGCCAGCTATTAGGCATCACACACAGAATCACCCTCCAAAACTGAAAAGGATATGCTGAAAGACAACAAGCAGGCAAACTTAGTTGACTACATTGCTAAAGGATGGATCTATTCACAACCATCTTGTGCATAAATTAGCAGTTTTACTCACCAACAGACAGCCCTACAGCCAAGAGAAAGAGAGTATGTAGGGTATTCATGCCGTTAATCAAGAGGTGAGTCACAGGTTTCTTCTTAGGTCCTCTTTATACATCAAGTGGGGAATCTTTGGATCTGCCCTGTTGCTCTCATCTGTTCATGTGAAACAGGGCCACGCCTCCCACAAGATTACTGTTGCTCAGCCTTGGTGTTGGGAAGCCATATATGGAGACACTAAATGTATCAGTACAGTCAGTGTTTACTCATTGTATAGTGGTATTTGAAATATTTCATCAGTCTTAATCATGTAATCATCAAAAAAAGGTTGCTTTCTGTCCAAGATCTCACAAACATGTTAACAGACTTTAATAAAATATGGTGGAACGTTTGATTATGGATCAGATTAGATAAGCTTTTTGTGGCAATCTGGCCAGAAGTATGTACCTGCCTATGGTTGTTTTTCATGCTTTGAGCTAGGACCCTTTGTTCCAATTAAGGGAAATCTTACTATTACATAATTTGTATCATTTGACTATTTTCATTAACACGTACTTAAGATAGAGTAAGGGCTTTTATGGATGCTCTGAAATCTACCAGCTCACCCACACCCACCTGATTTTTAAAATATTTTCTTTCTCCTTTCTTCTCTCCGCGAAGTAAAATGTAATCAATTCACACATGCCCATTTACAAATGCAGCTTAAGATGAAAACAGCTATAATGAATATATATATATATATATATATATATATATATATATGTATGTATGTATATATTCATTCACATTACTTTTATTGACTCTGATTGCTCAGATTTCCATTGTATTGTCATCTGATTCATCATGCACACCAGACAGAAAAAGTCAACAATCTATTAGATGGTCTGGGCACACAAGTTTTGCAATGGATAGGCTTCTTTAGACACGCCCCTACCTACTATGAAAAGTTGAAGAACAGGATAGTGTTTTTTTCTTCCTGTACTGCAGTTGGTATGGCAAATATCAACCGCAGTACCATGACAGCTACTGCATGTATTTTAGATACTGTGTGAGCCTGACTTTACAAACAAGGGTGGAGTCATCACTGGGTACTGTGGGAGCCACATGAGAGTCTCTCTTGATCCTTTTCTTCTTAGTCACCTCTCTGTTAGACTTGTTTTATTTGTCAGTTAATTTCTTTTTCAGGCCAGTGGCCTCCTGGGAACATCACCTTTGTGAATTGTCACATCTGTGTGGTCATGGTAGCCTTCACCCTGGGAATTTCCCAACAGTGTTGAGCTGGTGTTAGGTGTTAGATCTTTCCTTCCTAACATCATCTACAAGCACAACTACAGAGATCTACATTAAAAGCTATAATAAGTTACTGACCACAATATATAAAGAAAAGCAGCATTGAAAATTCAGAGTCAAGACAGAATTCTGTTTTTTGTGTATTTTTCCCAGATGTCTCTCATATTGCATTTTGTCATGTACAACAGGTGGTGTAAATTATGTTGTGGGAGTTGGACATGACAGATATCATAACCACAGTGACATTTCTGGTCATACACATGAAGTATTAGCTCAGAGAAAGACTTTAGTCAGTGGTCAATATCTATGTTCTTCCTCCTCAAATTGGCAGTTTGTTTTATTTGATCTTTGAGCTAACAGCAGCCACAGCTGCTGGTGCTTAACGCTGTTGTGTCATGTTGTCCTTACAATAGCCTCTAGACCAGTGGTCTCCAACCCTGCTCCTGGAGAGCTACTGCCCTGCATGTTTTTGGTATCTCCTCACTCTAACACACCTGATTCTAATAATCAACTCGTTATCAAGCCCTTTGACGAGCCTCAGCTGCTTGATAACGAGTTAGAGTGAGGAGATACCTAAAACATGCAGGGCAGTAGCTCTCCAGGAGCAGGGTTGGAGACCACTGCTCTAGACTGATCCAGCAAGCTGAAGCCACAGCTGCAATCTCAGACATTTAGCTACTGGGTGGTGTTGGTGGCTGAAACCAAGTCAATAGGCTGCAGTGAGTGGATTAGTTTATTATGCTGCAAATAATCTCACAACCATCTGGTGCCCTGAGAGTTGTGGGTTATAAGTGAAAACGGTTTTCAAGAAAGGAGTGATAGTAATAACCAGTGTAATCAGCAACACAAAAGCAGGTGACTGTAATGGGAGGGGGTGGTAGGACCCAATTGCAGCACAAATCACCACAGCTAGAATTGATAATGACCATTGAGTTACCCACAGGAATGGCGGCAGGGAATCTCACACTGCGTACTCAATGCAGGAGAACACCAGGCAACAGAGACCAGCAAGTGCAGAGGCTGAACTCATCGTTTGGGACAGAAGGCTGACATGTTTACCAGGTCAGCGACGAGTCGGCAACGGAAAATCAAACTAATGGTGAATGCTGGAGAGTCTTGCATCAAGAGAAGAACAATCCAGCAATGAATGAGTGAGCAGGACAGGTTTGGCTAGATTACAGAGGAGTTGTAGCTGAGAATCCAGGTGAGAGAGATTAGTTGACAAGGTGGGAGTGGCTGGCAGGCAGAGTGGAGCAGAGGTGTGGTGAATAGAAATGTATCACCAGAGCAGCAGATTGTGACAGTTACAACAGATAGTGACTCAATACTCACTGTTGTTTTGTGGCCAACTAATGCTGTTGTTACGAAAAGAGGCAGAATAAATGTATGGTTTTAAGTAACCTTTTCCACTTGCACAAAAATAGCCAGCAGCCCTTTGTGTGGTTGTTTTGCATAGTGTTAAGTGACAAAATATTGATATTTATATCTTATATTGGCACATTTTTCAGGCAAGAAGAGCATGTTTGAGAACGGGTTTATGCAATTAGTTTTCAGATAATTAAATATATACTTAAAAGGTAGCAAACTATGTAGTCTATAACTTTTAACAATGGTGTAATGGAATTATAGTTTTTTTTTTTTTTGTCTTTTTAAGTTATACATGGTCCACCGACTCAGATTCCATCTATACATGAAGAAATAGGTAGTAAATAAATTAAGAGTGATCTTGCTCTGTGTAAGTGTGCATCACAATTTCAGTGTTATGATGGTATGATACAAATAAATTATAGTGCTAACATTGCTATTTATTAATTAGACTTAGAACATTACAGGTCATTCAAAAGGTCACACCATTTTCGGTCCATGTTAAGTAAAGATGACTCAGTGGGAGTGAATATTGAAAGTGTCTTTCACTTCAACTTCAGGTCTGATTTTATAGTGTAAAACACTAAAATCCCCATTCATACGTAATAGAAACAAAAAAGAAATGAATGAAAATGCCAAATATGCTTTCTTTTTTTTCTAAGAAATGTATTTTTATAACATATATTACATACAGTACAATCACATACAGGACATTTGACAGACAGTATATCTTAAAGGCTAACAGAAGAAAATAAATAAATAGCAGAGCATATACTACACTATAGATGTCATCACCCTTTACACCCAAATCAGAACAGAGGCTGGTGTAAACATATGTAGCATGACTCTACACCACAAACAAAGAAAGTAAAAAATACACCATAATGCCCTCTGTTGGTAACTTGAGTTAAGTTCCTTGAATAAATGATAACTGGGCAGCATCTGGGGTAAAATGAGAGAGGCAGATTTAATTGTATTTAATGTCTGGATTTCTTCACAATTAACAAAACCACAAGAGAGTTTGAGCACATGGAGGGAATGAAGGATACAGGTCACCAAAATTACAGCAATTTTAAAGTAATTTACTGTCCCATATACAATTCATACTGTATGTGACTGTATGGATGTTTCATGCTGAGATGAGACATAAATTCTTCATTTGATACAGTTTACAGAGGTTTTTATTGGCATTGGTCGCTGGGCAGGTGCTCATGGTCAGGGTTCCAATGTGATCTGGAAAAACACTCAGCGGCCTTCCTGTCACACTCACAGATGAACATCTCACATTCTGTGTTGTTGTCTGAGGAAGAAAAAGAAGAAAGCATTAATTACACTCTGACTCATAAGGCCAGTAACCATTCCTATAAATGAAACATAATTTTATTCTAACATAAATACACATCTCATAAACGTTGGCATTAATCTTCTTATATGAAAAGTCAGTTAATTTTGAGTTATAATTTACCCATGCTACACCTATTGTACCTGGGACAATAACAAAAAAAAAAAGTATCCTGCAGATTTTATGAAAATAAGAACAAGTGATCTTATGCTGTACTCACCGCCACAGGTGACCTTCTTGTTCGCCTCGTCACAGCTGTAAGCATAGAACTCGGTGTAAGGGTTGTCAATGATGGGCCAGCAGTCATCGTGCTGCATAGCATCGGTGTAACACTGGTCATGCACTTCGCAGCACCTGCAGGTGAAAAAGTTAAAGGAGACAACATTTGAAACGGACTGCATACGTCTCTGTTTTGTTGGGTTTTTTGTTGTTGTTGTTTTTTTGTCATCTCCGTACGAAACAGAGTGAATTACCTGTCCAGATCATCCACAGCTGTGCCAGAGCCTCCCTTTCCACAGTAACAGCCATAGTCAGCATAGTCAAAAACAGGCCAGCTATCAGGCATCACACAGAGGATCATATTCCTGAACTGGTTGAGTGCCTTGTAATCCAAGGACTGGGCTGAAGCACAACAAGCAGAAGACATAATCATAATTGTGTTTACACTGTGCTAGATGGATCTAGTCACAACCACCTTGTGCATAGCTTTAAAGTCTCTAGTTGTACTCACCAACAGAGAGCCCGATAGCCAAGAGGCAGAGAGTCTGGAGGGTATTCATCCCTTTAATCAACAGGTCAGTCACAGAGTACTTCTTGAACTGAGATCCTCTCTTTATATATCAAGTGTGGGACTTTGGGATCTGCCCTGTCAGCTGTTCATACGACACAGGGTTACGCCCCTCGCAATGTCTAGACTCGGAGATTCAAACACAAACCAACATGTGCACAAGAAGGTAAAAACTCTCACGCTCTCTGTAAACTTTGAAGTATGATGTTCTGTTTAGACTACCATTGCTCAGCCTTGGCAGTGAGGATCCATGTAAAAGACACTAGATCATTTATTAAATACATTTGAAATATATAATCGACTTCAAACATGTAACCATCAAAAAAGCTTGTTTTCAGTGTAAGATCTCACAAACTTGTAAAAAGATTTTAATAAGGCTTGAGTGTACCAAGTGAACTTAATCAGGACAATTAGGGGTGACAGAGGGTGAAAAAAACCAGCCAATTAGGGAGAATGAAAGAAGAAAAATGAACATGAGGTAAGTGAGGAAAGGGAAATTGAATAATTAAAAGAAAATAGTAAATATTTACTACAAATACCACAAACAAACTGTGGAAGAACTTAAAAGCATTGCACAGAAACCTGACTGCACCTCATCAGATTTGGTATGAACTAGTACAGAGACTTTTTCACACATCAGCACTCATCATCACTAATCTCTTGTGACATTCCCAGAAGAGTGTAGGCTATTGTAACAGTCTATTATGTTTGTGGTTTTTGATGAACTCAGATGCTTAACAACATCGTTCATATATAAAATTTTCTTTAATTAAAAAAATAAATGTAGTGGAATAAGCAGCCTTGTTGGGCGTCTCTTTGTGTTTTCTAATCTTTTGTCTCCTTCTCAGCTCTTGTAAATATAAACAAATTCACATTAGCACTCGACACCTTAACAAGCAATATGGCCTAATGAATGGGTTCATGGGTCAGAAAAGGTTGAGAAACCCTGGATTTATTAACACTGTAACTGTGAATGACACATCATGATGTCCATGAATGTCTCACTGGCGTGGTCACAAATGTAGCAACACTGCCCTGTATAAAGGGGAGATTTACTTGTCATCAAGCTTCATTTGATGTCATCTGTTGCACACCAAACAGAAATGTATGAATTGCATCATTATTTTGTAATGGTTGTGTTCATAGAGTCACTCAGACAAAGGCAGTACTGATGTATACAGTCATAGTATCTGTAAGTGCAAACATTTTAGGCACTTTTATCTATTATCTTTTTTATCTTATCTCCACTTTTATCCATTGTGCAATACAATCAGGGAGGTGTGTCTTAGCAGTCCCAAATGTATTCTGCAGCTTGAAAATGACCCCAAACACACAGTCACAGTCATAAAGAACTATCTTCAGCAACAAGAAGAACAAGGACACACAGAGACCTGGTCTCAAAGTCATCAAGTCAGTCTGGGAATACATGATTACACTGCAACAGCAGGTTCTTCAAGAAGCACCGAACAACCTAACTGCTGAGTACTGGTTTTTACTTGGAAAAACTGTGTGAAAGTGTACCAAGGAGAACTGGTGTTGTTTCAAAGGCAAAGCATGGTCACACCAAACTATTCACTCAATTTAGGTTTCTTCTGTTCACAGCACTTTATATTAAATTAAATGATAAATAAGAACTATTAATGGCATTACCTCTGAACACCTCATTTACAGTATTATTTGATTTAGTTAGTGGACATATTGCATGTAAATTAGTCCTAAGACAAACTTGCAATGTTTTTCAATACAGCATGGTCTCAATTTGTGTGGACCTGTTGTAACTTGTTATGTAATCACCTCATGTCCAAAAGAGGGAGACTAAAAATAACTTGCCAATTGACAGTTTCCACCATATGTATAAGGGCATGGAAACTCCCACACATTCAGAGCAACAGTTTGGTGATAGGAGGAGAACTCAGTTGTTGGGAGCAATGTGCTCAATGGCACGTAAACATTAGTTGTGGAGGAGAATGGTTAAGTTATTGCCAGCACATTTGTGAAGTCATAAGTGATCCACATTTGTGTTGAATTTTTGCCCTAGATACAATATTGGTTAAATGACTTAAAATCCTTATATGTATAGAAAAAAGAAAAAAAGTCCATATACTCACAGGCTCAAGAATGTTGGCGTGAGACCGACACTACATAAAGAAACACACATTTTTCTATCATCACTGAACTCGAGTCAGTCATTTACTGACTTAACATGCAGCACTGTTAATAAAAAAGGGCTACAATCAAAAATGAAACAAACAGCACACACATTTGTAACTTGATCTTTAATAGAAATGTCTCAAAATGGAAACATACACACTGGTGTGGTTCAAAGGGTCAACTACATTTTTAATGATACTGCAATTTATTTGAATATGTTGCATCTTAACATCAATAAATCATTCATATGTTTGATTTGAGAAGGCAGCAAGACATGCTCAAGCTGCAGGTTTGCCACAAACAAATGAGACCTCTACTGAGGGGATTGTCAGCTTCTACTGGCCTACAGCATACCAGAAAAATAATGAATGGTCTAGTCTAATTTTTTTAAGGCAATTATACATCTGTTTCAGGATTTGACAATGATGCATTGATGTAAATAGATGCTGCACGTCATACCTTGAACTTGAAACACAGTCGAGTGTTTCAGACTTCATGAAATACACAGACCATTAGAAGTACAGACTGAACCAGTCATTATCGTGTGCTGGTCCTTTCATCAGTTTTGATGTGTTGGCCACATGACTTCTTTTTCTTCCCCTTGTTCAGGACATGCATTAAATATCATCAACATTTTGTTTCCTATGCCTTTTATCTATCTAAGTCTATCTAAGTATGAGCTGATCTGAAACTTTATAGAAAATAATATTCCTACAAATTGGCAAATGCTGTCATATGGTCACAGTCTGCAGGGAACAACCATATCATGTGTTTTTACAATGTATTCACACTGTATGGGAAAAAGGAATATTATTACATCACTCATGTAGTAGTGGATCTGAGTGATTAGATATTAATATTAGATTTTTTTTAAAGTTGCACATTATTCCTCTGGTACACTGTCATGCTGTGTTAAGTGTACAGAATTCACTCCATACAACTTCTGCATTAAAAATAAATGTTTATCATTGTAGTGCAAAACTATTTTAAGTTTAGACCAAACTTTTTTCACAAAAAATAAGGAATTGCTGTTTTGGTCTCAACTACATCTCGTAATAAACTAATATGCTTGTAATAAGTTTTGACTGGAATGCCCTGGAGATAACACTGCAAATAACTAAAGAAAGGGAGTTCTTGACAACAAAACAAACCACATCATCAACCAACCAAAGTAAAAAATATATAATATATATTACAGAATACTTCATAAACGATAGAAAAATATCTACTGTGCGCTGTGTGATCATCACTAAATAAAACTCAACAATTTCAAAATAAACAGGCAAAACAAAAGTAACAACAGTGGAGAGCTACTGCAGTGCATATTTTTCCTTCTCTGATCTTGACATTAACATTCTTCTTGATTGTACCGCTGTTGTCTTCTCAACAATGCAAAGACAACAGCAACCTTGTGTATCTGAGGTCTTTCAGTCAGATTTTCACAGCATTACCAATCCTTGTCATCACATTTAAGTCTGTTGATTAAAACATGGTGTCCTATCTGGTTATTATTGCCTCTCTACATCTAGTAAGCAAATAAACTGTTGTTGAAAGGTACTGAGGGCAGTCAGTGATCAAATAAAGGCAGATTATGTAGGATTGGCATGACTGAGTGACATTTATCACCCTAGACAGATGTGTACAATAACTGGATATACAATGAGTGTACAAGATATAGCAGTAGAAATTATTTTTACTGACCTGTTTAGGTTTAGAACGTTTTAGTCGTTTAGAGTTTAATTTATGCATTTACAAAAAACTTGTAAATCTTTTTTTTTGTTAAATCCTTAATGTGTTTCCTTCATCCCATTCAGAGCTGCTTCTTCTAAATCAAGATATGGATTTAACAGGTGAAGCCTGTGAGCAACTGTCCCAGATTCACCTGATCTCTCTACTTAATTGAAAGAACATATTAATATTTTATACACTCAGTGTACAGTTAACATACTGTGACTTAAGAAGACAATCTTCCATCAAATGGGCTTATATAGTAAAGTGGTGACATATTTCTTCTTGTAGCGATGCGTCGCACTGAGCACCATCACTCCATCCTGTAACAGAAAAAATTAACAAGAGGAAAAAAATTTAAACTCAAACTTTATAGATGTTGATTTCATTGTCTTCCCATATACATTGCACTTTGCCTTGTTGTTTTCTTTAAAAAAGCCAAGCCACACCCAGTTTTTGGCATTTTGGATTTGGTTCTAACCATTTTTGGTTCCCAACACTAGATCACAGTTTCAAAGACCACCTATGCTGCTTTCAAGAGACTGATACACATACTAAAAAAAAAAAACATTACAGATGAAGCCAACTGGAAAAAAGTTAATGAGTGGCTATCTGAGCAGCAGCCAACTGATATGGAAAATACTGCAGGTGGTTCAGATGGGAAACTATGAGCACGGCACAAGTGTGTACTCTGCCTGTGATTTACTTTGACTTCTTTTTCCCAATTTAGTCTGACTCAGCTGTTTGTATTTACATCTTGACGTGCATGTTTACTTGGTTTATCCTGTCACACTATGAGGGGGAAAAAAGGGCAATTATCTGTCCTTCAGCTCTGTTTATAGCAGCTTGTTATCATCGTTGGCATTCCAGAGATACAATCTGCCGTGCGAGCTTGCTAACAATGGCAGCAGCTCACAGTTTCTACTAAAAATGCTAGAAAAGCTGGTCATTTCTCAGGTGTCACCACAGAAGGAGGTGCAAAGACAAAGACAAAATTATTTTTTGGTGCGATTCTGTCAACTTGAGACCTTACCTTAATGGAGAGAGCGTAGAGATGGTTGAGCATGACGTGGTTGGGTTCTGGGAGCAATGCAGGGTCACACTGGGCAAGAGAAGAAAGAAAAAGGATCTTTATCTTTTCATTTGCTATGTTTATTTTGCCTGTCTAGTGTTTTCCATTTCAACGTTTCTATGACATTCAACTCTTTAGATACATTGCTTCCCATTTGTTTCTGATTCAACTACTTTTTTTTTTTTTTTTTTAATTGTTGTTACAGTCTATGTCTTATGTATTAAAACTTTGCTTTATACTGACTAAATCCCTGATGATAGTCTATGACTAAAATATTGCTTCTTCAACAAATCTGCAAAACTTGGAAATAACTGAGTGAAATAAGACTAAATTAATTGCATCACAGCTACTTACAGAAATTCCAGTGTCTTTGTTGAGGATGACCTGCAGCAGGTGAGGTGGGAGTATGGGTGGAGACTTAAACTTCTCCTCTTGTTTGGGAACATAGGCATCCTGATGATAAGGCCCGGGAGGAGAGCTGGAGAGGTCTGATGAAGGAAAGGAGGAGAGCAGAGCGAGAGTGAGATAGTATGACCGAGAAAGAAGATTATTTTAAAACATTTCCACAGACTTGTGTAGAACTCTGGCCCTTTGTCACACACTACCCAAAAATATATATTTAAATTGTGGTGCTTTAATATTAAGATTGAATATGAGGATCAGGGTTAATATTCGATGTAGCGTTCATTGACATTGAGTGAGTGTGATGAGATGCCTGCCTTGACACTACACTCTCTGTGTCACTGAAACTTGACAGAGCAGACGTAACAGCAGGTTGTCAGAACTCACCTGACATATCAGAGCACTTCTGTGAGTCCACCATCAGAGCATCAAACACCTCAAAGTCCGTTTTCTTCACCTGGATGATATTGTTGACTGTACCGAGCTGACTGGTTACAACAGGCTGTTAGGAAACATGAAACAACATGTCACAACTAAAGCTTAAAAAGGTATAAACCATGATGAGTTGATCTGGAGACTGTTTCAAAATACGACCTTGTAGATGTATGCCTCCACCCAACAAGTCAAGTTGCGAGAATTACTGACCTCAGCTGGGTCGTGGGTCCACTGGCCGTCCACGTAAAACTTGTACTGATGCTCCCCTTCAGGTAGATCAACGATGGTCACAAAGGTGTTCTGACTTTGACAGATAACAAGAGGGAGCATTTTGGACACAGGTCAGTTGACAATGTGCTAATTTATTTAGTCCTCAGCTTTGTCTGTGATATACATCTGCCGTTTAATGAGCTGAAATGGGACGAGTCACCAGACTTGACCATTTTTACTACCACACACTGAAAAGATACAGTGAAAATGTGGATATCAACCTAAAAATTGTATTCAAGACATGAGTGCTTCTAGCCTCAATGAGAAATGGTTAACATTTTCCCATTATATATATTTATCATTATAACTAATAATAAGTTTTGTTTTAAAAAGTATAACAGATAACATTTCAAGAAACACCCGAAATACACCCTCTCCCATTTAATTTAGAAGACCCGCTCACCTTCTAATCAGAGGAATCTTGTTGGCCCAGTTGTTGAAGGATCCAGAGAGGTAGACCTCCTTCCCATCTCCAGTCCAGCGAAACACTGTTTGCCGGTCTATAGTTGGCGCTTTGTCATCTGCTTCTAAATCTTGCTGCCATGCGAGGAACTCCTCTTTCTCTAAAGGAGCCTGAAATACCCATCAAACAATCACTGTTAGCAGTTAGTTTATTTACCTTATGTGTAAGAATATAGTTTGGAAGAGTCTACAGGCACAACATGATGGGGAATCTGTCTTACTCACTTTCATGTCTTCACCATGGAAAATATCTGCATCCTCAGGGCTGTCCATCAGGATTTTTGGCCTCTCTCCTTCCTTGATACCCCTGCTGTCCCTCCGCTGAGCCTTCTCCCCATGGCCCATTGCAGCCCTCTCACTGCTTGTGTTCCCCATGGCTTCGTCTTCTTGTAGACTGGTTCAAGGTCACTGTGAGGAGGGTTTTAAAGCTTGTCAGCAACTCAGACAAGACTGTGCAAGATCTGACATTTTAGAAATAAGGTAATCAATCATAAAAACGCTTGCTGCTACTGGAAGTATTGGCAACAAAACTTGCCTTTAAGACCTCATCATTCAAATGAGAAAGATGACATTTTTACACCTAAAGGCACTTAAGTTTCTATCAAGAATGATTTACATTGAGTACAACAGCAGAATAAGCTCATTGAAATATGCAGAGAGTAAATTACAAGCAGCAGCGGGTCAGAATTATGTGGAAGGCCTTAACAAACCTCAGGGGGAAATACAGCACTTTTTGCTCCACCGTAATATCTGACAGTTGAACTTACCAGTTCTTTGCGCAACATGACAAATACTGTAACTGTACCATCCTAAAACAATCCCTGCAGCTGGGAACTGGATAGCAGTCAGCGAACAAGTGTTTTCCCCCCGGCACCACCCATGATGCGTGCATTGTTAAGACTTTAACCCTCTTGTCACGTTAGGCTGAACATGATCCTAACATAACATTCATTTCAGTATGACACCTTCTCTATTCACAGAGAAGCAGTGTTTTTATGTGGTTACTCTATTTACTACAGAACACATATGTGTTACATTGCTGAAGATCCTTTTAAAAGTACAACACCTTGCTTTTGTTTGTGAAGGTGTATTCTTTCTTCCAGACAGCTTTTCGTTTACATTCATTTCACCACAGTACACTTGCAGAGACGAGAAACCTTCCTGAGATAGATAATCCATCACAATTAACACATTTATCTGTCAGTTGTGTCAGCTGCATGAGTAAGCGTGTTGTCATAACCTTGACAAACAACGCTAGATTTATAGTAACGGATTACCTATTTCAATCCCCTATTTCAGTGATGTTGCAAACTGATTGCCATGTTGTTGTGAAATTAAATGAAACCAACTGCTGCCTGAAAAGGTAAGAAGAACAACAACATCAGGATCCAAGAGACTACCAAAGGCGAGGCTGAAAAAGTTGTTTGACATTGTAAAATATACAACAACAACAGGATTATTCCGTCAGCATGTTCCAGTGACATTTCTGGGTGATTCAGTTTAATATCATGTGATTATGCATTCAGTGTCTGACTCCCTAATTTGGGTGGGGGCATGTTAGGCTGCAAATAGAGTCACTGAAAGAGGCAATTATTTTCAAAGAAAGGTGCTACACGTCCAATAGCTTCAACACTGTGAGCTATTTTGATGATACACAAAGAAATGTTAGTCTTCTATTCTATCAGTGTCTGACTATGCACAGTAATAGTCTCAGTTTTGCCTCTCATAAGCATTACAGGGGAGGCATAATTTGGGATTAAAAGATTAAAATGAATCGTTTATTACAAGCTCTATTTTTACTCTCTAAGTATTAATTCATCCATGTATTTTTTTAAACAAAGTAAGTACTGTTTCCACCAAAAAGCATACATTTTTAACAATAATTGTGAGATTATAATAAAAAAAAAAACCTGGTGTCACTCTATGTAAGGTAAGGCTAAGCTAACTCACGTTAAAATATGATGTGCAATGATGTAAAGTGGATTGCTTACTCTTATGGGGTTATAGCTTAAATTTGCTTTTGTTGACTGGACAGGAAATACTTTCGTGTTGCCTTAGTAACGTTAGCTACGAAAGGTGTAGTTACACTGTTTACCAAAGCTAACGTTGCGCAGCTAGTGGCTAACATCAGTGTGTTGTGTCGCAGGGGCTGGCTGGACGTCCTGTTAACCCAAACGGTGCAACCTAGAAATAATACATACATATATATATATAGACATTGCATTGACTAAAGTTATAGACAGTCGTTTTGTTTTGTTTTTTACCTGAGGAGCGGTCACCGTCGTAGCCGTCAGTGTTAGCTTGTCAGACCCATTTCACCGGAGGACTAAACTAAACAAACACGCCCCTCTGGTATGCGCATGTGCAAGACATGACAGGGAAACCCGATTGGTTTGTGCTCGGGCAGACATTCTTATATACAGTCTATGGGGCAGACGGACCAGAGGCATTTATTTTCCTAGGAAGGCAAAGCCATAACCCGCCCTACTCTGATTCTGATTGGCTTGCCCTAATATTCTCACCCCTTAGTCTAATACAGGGATATGAGGGATCTGACCAACCCTAATCAATCTTACTCTTCATGCCTAAACCTAACCAACCAAAGCAACGAAGGTAACGATTACTATCCAATCAGAAGCAGAGTAGGGCGACCATCATTTAGCCGTCCTAGGAAAAAAATATTGGAGGGAAGATTTGCTACACTGGTACACCAACTTTACCCTTGCGGTTTGTGTAAACGGTCCGTCCAATCAACCATTTACCGACGCATCACTGCACTTATTACTAAATAAACGATTTAAATCTTTGGTAATATTAGTATTTCATAATCGATCACATTTGGAAGTATGTAGCGCTCGGTAATGATGTAGTTATGTATAGTGAACGCTAGATGGAAGCGTGGGTCAAAGTTAAGATATGATCAACATGAAAATACAGCTCATCTGCAATTTAATGGATCAACAAAGAGGTGAGCCTATATTTTCAATGTATAGAATGCATTTTGCTGTAATTTTGATACAGGAAAACATATATTTGGCAATATTTAGACCTATAGTTAATGTATACATTAACTATAGATGTGTCTTAATTTATGTGGTGCAATGTGTCCAAATACGAAATAAAGGCACCAAACAGGAAAGTCAGAAAGATGGTTGTTGCTACTAAACTTAGACAGTAGGCAGGACTAACTAAATATATATATGATGTCTACATTATGCATATAGTCTATATAGGCCTACATAGAGCATACTGGATTATTTTTACTGAGGTAAGATTCTTTGGTTTTGTCTCTTGGTTACTGTTCTGTATGTCTTTCCACTCATTACTGATTTCTGTCAGCGAAGTGTCTTCGGCTAAATTTAGGCTACTGATAGAAAAATAATAATAAAACACACAGCATCTTTTTGCTATTCCTGACATTTGCCTGGAGTTTGTTGAACAATACATCAGCAGTGAGTCATTACAACCTGTCATTCACACAAAAGGTCTTCACGTGTCCTTTGAACCATGGAGTTCCAGCTGTAACAATGCATAATAAGGTCACTTTCCAAAGGGTACTTTATTCCAAACTAAGGCTGCAATGTGTTTCATGTGAGTTCTGTAATGCCTCAGGCATCACACTGTGTGGGGATCGCTAATCAGTGCCAAACCTCATACAGCTGTTGCGGTCACAGTTGACTTGATCCGTGCTGTTGTGCCAGTAGTGCTACTATAGATGAAGCAGACTATTAATAATTATTAACATTAACAATGGCTTAGTTCTAACTTAGATGTACCACCCATACCAGTGAGCCATCCTGCAAAATAGTATGGCACACTTATTAGAAAGTAGATGCACCTGTGTTGGTCCCATTTGAAATATCTGCCGCAAAACAGGCTATTGCAGATTCACAGGAAAACTTTGTTCTCATTTTGTTTGCATATCTTTAAAGCTGCTGCTTAGGCATTACTAGCTGACTTTTTTTTTTAAAGGTGGTTTTATATATTTTTGCAGCAGAGCCTCCCTTGGCTGCTCCGATGATAAGAGCGTGGGGTTATTTTTCTGTCCTTTGTCTTCATTTCTTTCACTTCATGGGTTACAGATCACCTTCTGTTACAAAACCCTTTCTAATTATCTTTTTTAAAATCTGTACCACCATTCCTTAACTACACCAATTATCTTTTTCGAAAACACACATAAACCTAACGATGTTCAGCCCAAAACACTCCAACATCATTCATCCAGACACAGGGGGCAGCAAATGGTGGAGGCTTTGGCATATAATGAGCAGCTATAAATAGGAAAAAGTATCCAACAGAGAAGTCGGAACTGAAGGGGAGGTTAGATTTCACTGGACCATTTAAAAAACAGAAGAATTTACATTTCACAAGACCCTATTATCTAGAATGTCACAGCAGACACAGCTTCAAATTATGGGCATGGTCACAGTTGATTGCAGTGCCCAGATGTCACTCCACATAGGGTGTTTAATTAAAGAGATTACATTTTTCCCTTCACAGCCTTTATGTCTTATTATAACCAGCTTACTATATATTGTTTGTTTTTTCTCAGATGAGATATTATCTAAAAGAATGCGCTGTTGACAAATGTGAAGATAAAAAGTCTGTAATTGTGTGACTCAGCTATGTTTTTGTGCCAGCAGAGTAGGAGAGAGATGTATGCCTTACAACTCTTTCACCAGAACACTTGAATATATATCATCGAATGAGATTGTTTTTTAAAAGAAGAGGCTGGTATGTTAGACAACTGTCCTGGAACCAGACGGCTGTAATTGGTTCATGTCAGCTGCGGAGACTGACTGGGCTCCAAGGAAGAAGTTGGCCTTGCTGTTGGAGGTGGGATGTGATGTTTTTGCTTGCAGAGGTGGATCTAAAAATGTTTTGTGGTTGGAGAGATGGAGTAGGCTGGCATGAACATGGCATGAACAAAGAACAAAGACTGAGATGGTAGTGGGTAAACCATAAATTATATTGGGTCATTTTATCACTTCAGTCTGCCTGATGTAGACATCTCTTCATATCTACCTTATTTGATATTTAATTGTATTTTATGATTTTTACACATTTTATTCTACTTCATAAAATAATCAACCTTACTGCCCACTTTGCTAATATTCTAAAACCAGAGAGACTGAGGAGAGAACCCATACTTATAGAGATGCTGTGGTCTCACTACAAACCCCATGCTGGCTCATAAAGCTGCTGATGAAGTCCGTGATGTAACTAATGTGCTGACATTTTACTGTGGCTCCTCTCTGGCACTGCTTCCCCAGAGCGATGATCACGCTGCCACTCTTGTTTACCATTACTCATCCCTGCTGAGTGAACCCATCTCACAGCAGCAGCCAGCCACATCACAACACCTTAGCCAACAGCTGGCTCTTATACACTCTCCGTAGGACAAGCCAGATAACCTTTATACTGCTCCTCTGGATTACTCATGGGGAGTGGGCGATGACTCACAAAGTCGCACTTGTTGGCTTGGCACTCTTATAGACTCACATCTGTGCATGCAACACACTTCACACACTTGTATTCATGCAACGGTACCTTAATGAAACCTTTAATAAAAACATTATAGGACAGAATCATGTAAATGGTCAAATCTGGTGTTAATTTGCTTTTTTTTTTACTATCCACAAATCTTATAAAAAACAAAACCAACAAAGTGTCAATCCATCTCTTAATGCTGCTTTCTCAAATCAGTATTTTGTGTTTGTGGCCCCAAGCTCATTGCGTCTGTTACTAAAGCTTTAAAACAAATCACAAATATGTAGTTTCATTTAAAAAAAACAATCAGTGAACATCCAGAGACAATGCATGCACTCATTCTGTGCTCTAAAGAGTATTTACAGCAGCAGAATGGCGTATGCAGACTTGAATTAAAACTACAATGTCCATGTTCATTATAATTAAGGAACGTGTCTGCACATGTTGTGGCTTGTTGGTGTCTACAGTTTTGTCAAACTGTTTTTGTTTAAATGTTATTTTGTTGACTATATGAAACATATGGAATATTGTCAGATTCATCTTTTCCTATAGGGAAATCATGAAACATGTCACACTGTACAGTACGAATTGCAAAACTTAATCAATTTAATTTGCTTCCCAATTTTGCACTACTCGCTTGAAAGCTTGGTTGGTCATTTGGCTTTGCGTCTCCTCAAGATTTGTTCTGGTCTAGCAGACGTTTAAATGAAGTGGAAAACTTTGTTGACCGGATGGTTCCACTGGCACCGTCCATCAAGCTGAATCATAACACAGCATTGCAGATGAATTACACGTCTGTGCAAAACTCTGTTGCAAAGAACGTTAGGACTGTCTGCTCACTTGGCTCATAGTTTGGACTCTTTGTGTTCTTTTGGTTTCCAGTGTGTTCAGTCATTATTTTTTTCAATATTTGGGTTTTGTAAGTGTTTTCTGGGTTTTCATCTTCAATTTACTGTGTTTTCCTTATGTGTTCCTTCCTCCTTTGTTCATGTGCTTCTCCACACCTGCCCTGCATCAGGTTCTTCAGCCCTGCGTTGCCCGTAGTGTTATTCCACAGCCTTCACACCGGTCATGTATCAGTCTCGTCAGCTTTGCCCCGTCGTCCACTCCCAGCCTGCACTTGTGTCTTGTCACTTGTTCCTCGTTAGGTTTGTTAGTATTTAAGTCTTGGTTTTCTGTTCAGCGTTTGTTGGATGCTTTGTCAGTTTTCATCAGTTCTTGTCTGTTTTCGTCAGTTCTCGTCAAGGTTTGTTTAGGTTCATTGGAATAAAGACATTCTTTTGCAGCCCTGTTTGCAGTCTCTTGTATTTTGGTCCACATGCTCTGCTTTATATGAGTCAATATTCTTGGCAAATACAGGCTGAAGTGAGAGCATGCTCTCCAAGGTTACATTTTGCTTTTTGTTAAAAGATTTAAGCCTTTACACAACACATTCAAAAAAAGATTAAAGTTGCGTCACTTGTCAGAAGCAGTGGTGTGCACAGATAGACACTATGTGGTGCTATAGCACCTGCCCTTTGCCCTCTGGACCAAGCAAGTGCCATTTTGAAAGCCCAAATCAATAATAGATATGACGTGATGACCACCGAGGAGGATGCTGCTTTAGAGAATGGTAATGCTCACTCTTCACCCCTCACTTCAAAATGACACTTTGTACACTTCTTTTGTTCTGACAGGAAAAAACATGTTTCTTATTTTGCAACCAGTACACTGATCTATCATTGTAGCTGCCTAACTTGCTAAAAACTCTCCATGTGTGTTTATTCCAGAGAAATAAGACAACAGTGATTGACTGATCAGTGCTATAGTCCAATTGATATAAATAAATATGCAATTACATCCAACATGTGCCTGTAATGTTTTTTTGTGTCTCACACTGCCATAACAAGGCAGCCGGCAGTTCCACATGCCGCACAAAGTGCCCTTATTTTTCACTGAGCACCTGCCCCCCAAAATGTCTGTGCACGCCACTGGTCAGAAGTGTCAATTTCTTGTTAGAAGTTAGAATGAACAATCATGACACTTGATTGTAGAAACATCTTGAGTGGATCTGAATTGGAAACAAAAAACGGATGTTTATAAAAAGGAGAAATGAAATCGTCATAGAGCATCAATTTGTAAATAGCATTCACCTGCAGTACATCTTCCTTTAAAAAAAATCTGAAACACAGAAACATGGCCCATAATAAACACACCCAACACTTATTTTCTACCCTTTTCAACTTTTAGTTTCAACCCTGTAAAGCCTTTGATGGAGACATGAGGACTTTATCATAAACTGAACATTAATAATAACGTGAATGCTATATCACAGGTTTTAAACAATCTCTGTCTTTAGCCTTGTCATTTGGGTGGGATAACCTTGGATACATTCGGAACTCAAGTTTCACATTTGACTCAGCCTTAAATGTAGCTATTAGCCAGGTCAAGACCACTGTAATTGGATCTGTTATAAAATAATTACATTATGTGTTGTGCGGCCCACTGATTCTGCTTGGCCTGTAGACTTGACATTGAGATAACTCTTTTGTTTGCTTGTCAAGGCTTTGGGAAAGGTTAACAAATATAAAACATTTTTTTATAAATTACAACTACAAAGAACAACAATTGGCTGAGAAACAGTGCCATATCCAGCTTAATACATTCATTATTCCAAAGCTCAACAGGCTCTGCCTATTTAAGGTAGCTATGCTATGATTGGACAATTGCTACTGTGTGGAGGGGTTTATCTGACTTTAATATGAGACTTGAGCAGTACGAGTTGTACAAATCTTCCAAAGTTCGTCGTTTTCATAACCAATTGTTTTATACATGTAAACTCTAATGGAAAAATATTATTGTGTTGTCTTTTTAATTTGAACCATACCATCCATCACTATTGTAATTTTTGTGTTGGTGTTTGTGTTTTATTGTGCATTCATAATTTCAAAAAGGAGAAAAGACAAAAATGCAAGATTCTCAAGGAGAGTAAATGCCATGCATTTATTTCAGCACAGTGACATCCCTCAGACAATCAAGATTCATGTCATAATCATACTTAATTCATTGAGAGGATCTGACATTGAACCTTCATTACATGCCATAAACACTACATGAAGTTCTATTTGTTACAGTATGTTTTCAGTGATTCTAGGGGCAGTTTCAAGTGAATTTAAACTGTTGTATAACCTGTAACATTATAGAATTCCATACCAACTTTTAAACAGTGCTTATGCATATTAACAAAGGACTAATGTTTGCACCAGATCTCCCTTTGTCTTTCAGTGTATCATTACATTGTCGGTTATGTGACAGTTATGTAACACACTAATCCAACAACATCGCATTGCATCCCAGTGCAAATAATGACACTAGAACAGGACAGCAGATATTTCCACCTTGTCAAAGTGCAGCTTTGAGCACGACAGCAACACAATGTACTATAACGCAGTATATACATGTCACTCACTGGGTTAGCTCTCATTAGCGTTCACATCCTTTTTCACAGTTAGTACTTTAGAAGAACACAGATTCTTGGATGAAAATGGGGAAGAACAGAGGATACATCAGAGGATACAGGAATAAATACAGCTTTTTAATGCATAATAATAATTTATACTGGTATGTATAGCAGTTCTCATATAATATAATATAATGTACGCAGATAGCTTTCATTCCAGTTTGGTATATGTTATGATAATGGCAGCTGTGGGGTTAATCTCCTCCCAGAAGTCTATCCACTTGTCAAACAGTACCAATAATGAATTAGCATGTGCCTCGGTGGTGGTGTGATTAACAATTGGATGGCAAATAACCCAATCCCATTACAGTAGCATGGAACTATTATTAGGACATAATGACGCCCAAAGGAATGAATACTTGAAAGAGTAACAGCCTGTCACACATTTATGTACCCGTATGGAGAGGTGTGCTATGTAAATGGAGGGCCATAGTCTAGTACCTGTCATTTAATACAGAGTGTGAGCATCCTAGGAGCTTGTGTGCATGATCACTACACACAAAATTTCAGAAATATCACTGACTGACTGACTATTCATGAGTGGGTGGTTGTCTTCATCCTATCTCTCACATTTGTTGGAAGCCATCAGGTTTTGGAGTTGGGACCCGTGACAGCAACTGTCACTTGCGTCTTCAGTATGTCAGTCAGAGAGTGTGTGTTGTGGTATTGAGGTGATGCAGAGGAGGAGAGATTTTGTTGATGGCTTGATCTGCTGTCTCTCAGTGCTTCATCCAGTTTGCGCGGTTGCCTCCTTCACGATGTCATCATGTCTGTCTTCCACCTCTCATCTGTAGACTAAAGGGTACAAACTCTGCCTCTCTCCATCTCTCTCTGCTGGGTGCAGTGGAGGATTCTGGACTATAGGGGCAGACGGATGTGCATGGCAGAACTATTGGGCCGCGAAGCCAAAATGTAGATGGCACTCTCCTTTAAAAAATCTGCCCAGTTCACCGGCCTGTTGAGAATAGAGATTTATATATATTGATTTTTAAAAATAGCTCTTTTTTCAATCTATGACTATGAATAAGATTATAGTCATACTGATACGCAAGTAATGAAAATGATTAGTTATTTTGAGTATTCTTTATTATGTCTATGTTTTTCTTATTGTCAAGTACCATGAAAGATGAAAACCAACATTGAACTGATCCTACTTACAGGTATTGTATGTGTAGCCAAATCCCAATAGAGCCTAATTCCATTATTGTCCAAAAACTATTCAAAACACACAGTGAGGCTGTTACACTGGCTGACATGTTCCTGCTGGTGCCACATACCTGTATATTCACTCTAATGCACCAAATATGTATCAATCCACTGCCATAAAATTAGTCCCTAACAGATGCACTTTCTGTTTAAGTAATATTTGTTAAAACTACTCAGCCTTTTTCTCCATATATTAAAAAGTTCCCTGGGTCTGAGTGCAACAGAAGGACTAATGCATTGTTGACCTTTCATGGAATATGATGACGATGATAATAAGAACAATATATATGGTAATGCCAGCCATTTCTTGCTACATTCACAATGCAGCTCATGAGAGTCATAACTCTGATCTGATAGTTTTGGGTATTGTTTCACCCATAAAAAGCTCCCTCAATATGTACATGTGCAGCATAAAAAACACCTTGCAATACAATCTAGTGATCATGCTGTAAAAAAATTATTGGTAACTCATTATAATAAGTATTTGGCCTCTGTTCCATTGCAATTTGCCTCATGCTGCTTTGAAAATTCAGTTATAAAAAGGGTCCTTGTTAGACCTCTGTCAAAGCATGTTCTGCTAATTAGTATTCAACTTAATGTGACTCTCTTGTGTAGCTCTCTTTGTTACTGCCGTTCCCTGTAATCACTGCCTGGAGTGTTGGTGCACTAGTGGCAATTACTGCAAAATCTTGTAATGTGGCATGAAGAAAAGTCTCAAAAGTCTTGACAACATGTGCCAAAGGGGATCTGTGTATGTTATCTGACAGAAGTAGGTACAACAGGGAACATTGCAGGATCACAGCAGTCAAATTATGTAAACTGTACCAATTCTGGGATTAACTGAAGGGCAATTATTTGGCAAGGTATTTTTATGAAACCTCACACACACTCGCTAAAAATACAAGAGCACAAACCTGTCTTCAGTCTTGCTCCTTTCACTGCCAGAGCTTGCTGGGCTGCTCTCGCATATGGGGCCAACATGACTTATACTGTATCAACGGACAAAGAAATGGAGAGAAAAGTGTGTGTTAGCAAGTAGAATAGTCAATGAAGGACAAGACCTCACACTGAAAAAGGGAAAAACAAAGGAAATAATACATTATTAAATTATATTTTATTCAATCCATGGTGATTGTAGAGGGATATTATTCAACTCACTTTGATGGCCACACAGTGTAGCAGAAATTAACCCACAATCAGTATTTCATTGTTACTAGGCCAAATCTAAGACTGATCATGTGGTGATATCATTGTTTCAAGTCTTGATCAAGGCCATAACAACAATTATTTTTATTGTCAATTTATCTTCTGATTAGTTTTACAATTAACTGAATAGTTGCTTAATTATTTAGTCTATAAAATGTAAGATACCATCACAATTTCTGAGATCATGTGACATCTACACTAAAGATAACCATCACACAATGACAAATTAAAATTCAGTAAACTTTATTATAAATTTGAGATCCAGGAAAGAAAGAATGTTTGGCATTGACTGACTGACTGACTGACTTAAGTAATTAATCAGTGACTCGTATTGTAAGTGATACATTTTCTGACGATGTCCTAATCACTTTAAAACTACTCTTCACTTGAGACACTTAATTCAAGATACCGACTTTACTGTCCAAAATCAGTGAGTAACTCTAACCATCCAAAAGAAATCTTAACTCAAGGTTCCCTTTATTCTTTGAGTTTGCTCAGCTTGAGATTGTAAAAAACACCCACAAAAAAGCTAGTATGTGGACCTCGGGTTTGTAGATTTAGTTTTAGGGTTTGAATGCGTTATATAATCTGGAGCAAGCCAATATCTCAAATGCCTGTCTTCGACACCTGAATCATGAGTTTTTGATATTTCAAAGCTAGATCAAAGCTCTTGTGATGGACCTGTGTCTGACAGCTCCTTGAAAAACTCTTCTTCACTGTCACACTGTCGCTTGTGATGGTCTGTAATCCAGCGATCAAAGGGAGCAGAGCTTTTTGACTCACTTGATATTTATTTCCCTTTTTAATGAGCATGTCTCAGGTTGTATTTCAGCATTATGTGTGGAACTGATTTGCACACGCACACCCTTTTGGTCCACAGTGTCCTCTTATATTAATAAGTGAGGCTTTTAAAGTGAAGCTCTCCAAAAGAGAACAAAGGGTTTTCTTTTGATCCTTATAATTGGAGGCCAGCCTGAATCTTCTCCATGCTTCCGTATAGCAAGACATAATCATACGAAGAGCTCACATTCTGCTCATTAAACTTAATTCAGGGATACATGCGTCTTTGATTGCAGGACATTTGTAAAGAGTTCCAGTTTGGAGTGAAGAGGGTTTTAGAGCGAGGGTTAAATTACAAATAAAATCTAAATCGAGGGGCTGTTTGAGTATACTTGAAGATTACAGAGTGCTCAAGGGTGTTGAAGTGAGGGAAAAAAGACAACGAGTCATGCGCAGTGTTGAGTCACACTCACCCACAATTCATAGGAGAGCAGAGTCCCATGAGTCTGTGGGGAATGCCGCATGTTGAATAGGTGGGAGGGATGGAATGGTACAGCAGTGAAGATGTGACAGCACAAGTGGTAATAAGCAGGACAAGCATACGCACACACACACCTCAGCAGTGAAAGGTGCATTTATTTCAGTACAAATTTAAGGTTCTATCACTCTTGTATTTCCATCTTATTCTTCTTTTATATTTGTATTCCACACTGCATTTGTAGTTCTTACTTACCAGATTCTAATTTCACATAAAAATAACTATAGCAGTAAAATGCTGCTCATATGTAACATGCGTCAGTATACTATAACACTCTGAAAGGGATCATTGTGCATAATCAGTACTTTCACGTTTTATATTTAAGTACATGTTGCTGATAATGCTAATATACATGTAATTAATGCAGGACTTGAATGCTGCTACATGTGCAAAGGATCTGAATACTTTTTGGAACATAAAAGCAGCAGTGTGTCTTTCCTGGGTGCCAGCTGATGTAGAGCAAATTACAATCTTAAAAAAAGTATACCAGCACACACAAGGATAGTAGGATACAGGTTGTTTCATCAGATTGACTACAACATGTGTTCACCTCTTGTTTTTTGATGTAATCACTTAATAAAATAGTGTCAAATATAGTATCCTGGTGTGCACTGGCATACATTTTTGATGAATTTTTGGTGCTGCTTTATTTTACAGGTCCTTTCATTTTCTAACAAAATGTAATTTGCAGGTATTTCATGGTTAATTTATAGGATTTCTTTTTACAGAAAACAGCATGCAATTTTAAATTTAAATTATAAGAAACATTTACAATAAATTAACAATTATTTAATGTATTATTTACATAAAATACCTAGTTTGTATTAGTATTGCCATAGATAAGATAAGACTTTATTGATCCTCAGATGGTAAATTTGCATATTACAGAGGGTAACTTCGGCAGAAACTACAACTCAACCAAATTAACTTTTCCATTTTTCCTATTTTTTGTACCAGATTTGCACCGTTCTTTCTGTAAAATGTCCTGCAAATTAACTGAATTAAGTACTTTCAAATTAATTTGTTGTATAAAATTGAAAGACCTGTGAAATGACATGTTACATGTTCTGCTTTTTTAAGGCTTTACCTTGTAGTTGAGCTGCACTGGATTGCGTTATGTTATGAAGCATAACATTTTGTCTCTCCTTTAATGCAGTCTCATCAAAAAGCATCTCGAAGGTATTTGCTGATATGTTGACATATTGGATTGCCCTATGCTGTACACATGTTCATGTTATTGTGTCCATACCCTATAACCGTTGCAGTGGCAGAACCTTAAAATATCTCAGCCAAATAAAGCACAAACAGCTCTTTACTGAATCTGCCTCGAGTCTTCAAACGATCTGAGTTCCAAGCAAATACAACAAGCTGCTTTATCCATCTAATAAATGACAATTTATTTAAAGCAGCAATTCAGTCAAACTCAACATCAAACAGGCAGACAGCTTAGTGCCTCCTAACAACATCTGAGTGGCAGCACAGACTACATTAATGAATAAAACACATTACTTTGGTGCCTTTCATATATAGGGAAGAACTGGCTATATTTACGTTTCCATTTTTCTCGTTTCAACATAATTTAAATTGATTTGATCAAAGCTGAAGTACTGACAATTATAGGCTTGTCCTTTTGCTGTTTCTTTGTGAGTATATTTCACTGGTGTAAGCATTAACTGTATTGCATTCCACACCTGTCAATGTACAGAAGAGAGGTAAAGTAAAAGTCCAAGTGACTGTAGCAATGGCAGTGACTTGGTCCCTGCATGACCTAGGAGGAAATTTAGTCAAAACATCCCTGAAGGGTCGTAGCTGTGTTTTTTGGTTTGGCACATTGGACAGGAGGCATGATAAATAATGAAAGCTTACACACTAGTTCAAACACTCAAGGAGTACAGGGTTGTTGCTTTAATGTATGATTCAAATTCTGTGAATTCATTTCATGTGAATAAGCATTTGATGCTATGCATATGATGTAATATGTGAATGATTCAGTGGATAACGTATGTGTGTATTGACTTTGATTTTCCTCCTCCATTTCTAAAGCCAAAATGAGTTGACTGTTTTTTTAGACACAAAGAAAGAACACATTTTGTTGAGAACAACTCCAACTGCAGCCCAGTGGGGTTTTGAATTTACAGACTCACGTGGATGGCATTTCCTTTAATATGGTGAAATTACAAAAGCTACTGTGCGGATCTCTTACTGCTAAATGCACATTTTCCACAGTGAACTAAAATTTGTTTAAATTGGTTTCCATCTTCAGGTTTTGATTAAAGGCCTTTACTCCTAAAAGATCCATCCAATTTCTTTACCCCTTATCCTCTAGAGGGTCGCAGGGGAAGTGGAGCCAATCTTAGCTGACGCTGGGTGAGAGGCAAGGTACACCTGAGACAGGTCACCAGTTAATCATCAGGTTTTCCACTTTCCCACTCACAGCTTGAACATGAATGAATTGACCCTGAGGTTAATCTCTGAGATGAAATCATTACTACACTAATTTATGGAAGCAGTGTGGCAATTGTCATACACTGATTCAGATGCATTAACATAACATCTTAGTAAAATGAAAATTAAACTTTAAACTTTACAATGTAACATTTTAAAAGTTGTATGCAAATAATACCTGGAGAGATTTAAACAAAAACAGTAACATAACAATAAAACAGTTACATGAATTATTAATTTGTCTAATTTGAGCAGTTTTGGAAGTATGATACAAACCCAAGTCTAAGAAAAGTTTATTATAAGATTGTAATTTGATGCTATTTTTAAATCTATCTCGGTTTGTGTCATCCCAAAGACTGTGGGCTCTAGTAGCAAAACCATAATTAGCGTTTGATTATAGGCTAAAATTATCTCATCCTTAGATCTCATGCTGCACCAACATGGAAATGATCAAATAAGTAGTAAGAAGCAAGAGAAAGTCGGTTGTTTTACATAAACAAGAATGGACTTCTAGCCTAAGTTTGATGGATTCAAGGATGTCAACACATTTAATTGTAGTTAGAAGACAAGCATTGCAACACGTACTTAAAAAGAGTATCTAAATTACAATTAAGTCATGGCTAAAATGTAGAAACAAAGGTGCAAACTAACATTTAAAGCAGTAGACATATCTAGAATCATTCTGCATTTGGGTTATTGATTCTATCATTTTGTCTTTTGTGCAAATAAAGCTGCGTGTCATCTGTAAAGCAACAGAAAAGGACACTGTTACTTGTTTCCAGCCTTCTCCCTCACTGTCTTTATAGTGTAAGCAGCTAAAGATTTTCTCTCTGTCAGTTTGCATTTAGATGAGATCCCAAAACTCCTCCCAGACTTCTGTTCTTTTTTCTCAGTCTAGACATGGAATACTTTTCTCAAGTTATTCAAAGCTATTTAAAAATTACCATGAACTTTTGGGCCTTCTGGGCCTCCTTTTGGTGTGCTCACCTCACATTGCACGACTGCGAGTCTTTGTTGAGCTTGTGGAACCAGGACTGCTGAGACTGGCGGCATTCCGCTCTTGTGATCGTACCGTCTTTATCCAAGTTCAGACCCAGGAACACTGACCGTGCGTTGTTTCTTTCCTTGGCAGTCAAAAGGCGCACCAGTGAATTCTAGGAAGAATAAAAAATGTAATTTAGGGGCCTGGCAGGGGGTTTTTTTGTGCTGATTTATTGACCTTAATCATTCTCAATCACATTAGCACTGTCTGACAATAATCTGCTGGTGCTGCATTACCCCATGCTACCCCAGAGTCACACACAGGCTACAAATTACAAATTTAGTCTCCCAAATTATGTGGCGATCAAGTCATAATAGAAAATATTAATTCAAGCAGGTGGGTGCAGGCCAAAACTTTGGCAGCGTTTGAATATTTCAACTTGTTTTTCCCCATTCCAATAGTTTACCTCAGTACGGAACTTCCTCAGAACTGCCAGAGACTCAAAGTAGAGGAAGTCTGACCATTCAATGTGACCCTTCTTCTCAGGATCCAGGGCTGCAAACTGGGCCAGGACTTCTTCCTCTTGTTCATCAGCCAGGTCCTTATCAAACTGCTGCTTGGATACAAAGTGGTGGTACTGCAGCAGCTCATCTGACACCAGGCATGACTCTACAGCAGCAAGGAACAATTCATCTCATCAGACCTAATTAGTCACCGAGCAGTCTTCCAGGTATAATTTACTTACAATGCCCCAATTTTTACAAAGACAAGACCACCTCCCACGGATTGCCCTCCATCCAAGCCACATAACAATACCACCCATTTGGACGCAGTCAAGACTGAGGGGAAATAATGTAATTTTCTTTAACTGAACAATCCAATAAAAACAGTGATCACTGATGGATTGATTGACCAATTGACATTTCCGTCCCTATAAATAGACTTCCTGGTTTCCAATGCATTTAATGACATGGATATTGTCACTGGCACCTGCCACAATTAAACAAACGTGTTAACGTTGATTCAGTGGCAGACCTGGAATGATCTTGCACTGCTTGAATGTCTCCATAAGGCTGTACATCTCTTCCTCTGTCAGGAGTAGGTTCAGATTATCCTGCACAAAAAGGTAGAACAAAGACAGAGAATTACACTCAATTAAAAAAGAGTAATGTGATACACTTTTTTTTTAATAGTCAGTGGCAAATTACTTAAATAAGTGAGTTTGCTCTAATTGGCCTCCTATAATTACCTACAAGAAAGTTGGAGTGGATTGTGACTCCATTTTCCAGCAACAAATCTGTTGCCCAGGTGACACAAATGATGTGCTGTTCTATTCCACATCCTCTGTAATTGTGTCATTACTAAATAAAGCAGGAAAGAAATGTAACTGTTCATTCCAGCGAAGAACTGTATATGCAGACTACCACAATGCTTGATGTTTCACTCAAATTTCTTCCTTCATGTCTTTCTTTAAATCCAGGTTGTACATACATTTTGCTTTAATGGCAAAGGGCAGAAAAATATCTTCCCAGTCTGATGTAGACATCAGCAAATCCACAGACAAGAAAAATCACAGGAGACACTGATTTAAATATTTATGTTTATATATTATGTGTGCATTATTCATCATATAAGTGGTGTGATGAAACTTTAATGATGCCTATGGGATTATTGAGGTAAATCAATTCAAATGTGTTTACATAATCTTTAATCACAATATGTCAGAGCTTCAGAAAAGCCACACTGAAATATAAGTATATATATATATATATATATATATATATATATATATATATATATATATCCATATAAATATATCCATATAAATACTATAAATATACAACCGCAAACATATTTTTCACTGTCTTGAATATTACCCAGTTCTTCCTTCCTACGAATATCTGGGTGCCGCAAGTGGGTGGTTCCGCTTAAATAACTTATTATGAAGCTCATCTTGCATACAGAAATCTCACTAAGAAACATGAGGTCCTTTTATTCATTCATTAATTCATACACTCACTCATTCAGGATTGCCCTACAACTACCCCATTCCAAAGTCAAGGAAATCTATAAATGACACAGGATAATAGACTCACGTCCTGTCTGCAACAGACCTAAAAAGTACAGGGATACAGTCTGGGACACTGTGCCCTTGTTAAAAATTTGATATACATATTATTTAAAAAGAACTAAGTAAGAATTGCCTAAGCTGAGTGAGAGCTGTGGCCACAGACCAGCCAATAGTTGTTGTGTCACACTGAAAAACCTTTCATGCCATTTTCTACATACTTGTCCTCTATTGGCTGCTCTTGACAGTTTTGCAGTTTTCTTACAATCGCCATTCAAAAGTCCAGCATGGTTATATTTCAGGAAAGGAAAACAAAAAAAGGAAAGGAGCTGTCTAGTATTAACTCATCTGTAGTAGCCCATCCTTACAAGAAAAGTATAGATCTAAAATTCAGCCGGCAAAATCAACCTATAGTTATGTTTACAACCTCTAGCGGCCGTAGTAATTTTGACCCGGGGAAGTAACACAGTTCAAATGACATTAGAGGAGGCTGTGTTTATGTCGCTTTGTGTGTATGTTAATGAGGATGAGACTCAATGCAGTTTGTTTCGCAACTCAATTCATTTCTTGTTTTAGAGGTATCCTGTTCTGCTCACTTCTACAGATACAGTATAATGTGTTATAGATGACACTGTCTTTACATCAACTGTGTGTCACCAAGTGAATTGTGCCACGCTATCATTATTGTGGGCAATAATCAGCTCTTGTGCACAGTATGTTCCATTAGGCATCATGCTTGAAATCCAGCAGCCACTGGCCATTGCACTAACTCCCAGTTCATCCTCCAGTGATTGTGTGAAATTGAGCATCATATTTGACTGCAAGGCTCCTCAAGTGATAGTTTAGGATTACTTATGCACACAACCTCTCATAAAACAATTCTTATTCACGTAGGAGATGTCGTAGAATGCATCATCTTCAAAATATTTGCCTTTTTATTTATTCATTATCCCACTATTAAACCTGTAAATACAGCTTATGTGACTACATAGCCTACCTTCACATTTGTATTACATTATTATTGCTGCTTTCAGTGTGCTGCTTTGTATTAAGCTCATAATTAAACTAACACTTCCCCAAAGGAGTTCATAAAGTATATTTATGTATATATTATTATATGTAGGAATCAACAAGAACAAAAAAATCATCATGCTGTCATCAGTATTATTTTTTTATTATGTTCATCAAGTGATACAAATGTCTGCTAAACAATTAAACTTGCCATCTGCTATGGATGCTATGATGGCATTGTTATGTCTGTCTAATAAAACTTTCTGACTTTCTATTTTTTTAACCTTTATTGATTCAGGGAATTACTGTATGCTTAGAGGAAGCTTCTCTTTTGCAGGAACACCCTGATCACATACACCCAGTTACACACATTCACATCTGGAAGCTGGCAAGTACTACCACAGTATGATCTGCCGGCCACTGAGCAGCTCCACTTGAGCATTTAGAGTTTAGCCTTTGAGGAGCCCCTTGTCAATATATTCTATGTGAAATGAGCAGCTAGTTCAGTGGTGGTAAGTGAGGGAGGGGCAAGTGCTGCTTTTACTCCTTCCCTACCCAGATTTATTCTGCTGGTCTAGAGATTGAACCTCTGACCTTCCAGTCACATGCTCGATTCTCTAACCTTTAGGCCACCAGTGTGTCATATATATTCTATTGATTGTCACATTAATGAGCAACCTTAACATTGTGTGTGCAACACCTACTTACAGCATCTGGAAAATATGTTCTCATAAAACAGGACAGAAGAAAAATGTAGAACCTATCTGACATTTTTATTGTAAATGTCTTCCTTTCTTTTTTATATTACTTAGGATTACTTGATTACTTTACTTGATTTTGACTTATGCACCACAGCACCAGCGCAAATTCCTTGTATGTGCAAACCTACTTAGCAATAAACCTGGCTGTGGTTCTAATAATAACATCACTTCTAATCTTATTCTGGCAGCTTGTATAAATAGTCATTTGAGACCTGCTCAGAAACTGCGTTGGTTGTTTATTCTAACAGCTTTAAATAACCCATGTTTAGGCCCAGTGCCAGAGCAGGAAGTCAATATATATTCGTATTACTGAATTTAAAGTTGCACTAATAAATATTACTACATTAACAATGAATAATGACTATGTGTAACATGTAAGTTGTCATTGATATTGACGTAACCAATAAGAAATATTACCCAACCCATTAAAATGTTTGTAGCTTGTTCCAGTGCCTCCCAGTGGCCAAAAAATTAAATTAACACCCTGCTATTGCCTGTAGTTTATTATATATTGTCTAAATATTGGAATACTAACTGAATAAAAGGTATTCATGGTGACGAAGGATAAGACAGAAGCCACCCTTTAACGAGGACTACTCAACTTTAAGTGAAGCATGACATTGCTTTGCTTTGACATTGGACCCTGAGGTGCTGGCAGGAAGCATCAAAAAAATAAGTCAGCGCTGTAATGATGGAGAGGCTTGTGAACATGAAGCCTTCCTCTGTCTGATTGGCTGCCATTGAGCCATACATACAGCAGCCTGATTTGAAGGCTCACTGTAAATCCACTGTCAAGGAAACCCAATCCATCTGCCAGCAGCAGTCTCCTGTGCCTGCGTGAAATTAAATGTCAGAAGTGGGGGATTTTGTAACAGCTGACTGTCATGTGCAAACAAAATAGCTGGTTTCTTTAGCTATAAGGACACAATTTAAATAAAACATGTCTCTCTCGTTCTCTCTCTCACTGAATTGTCTCCTTTAACCCTCCCTCCCTATTCCTTACAAACCTCAGGGGCCAGCAAAAGAAAGTGGACCTTTCAGTATCCTTTCTCTGATTGTGTGGAAACACCCCTGCCCCCTCCTCAGAGCTTAGGAAGTTTAGGAAGTGATTTTGATTCTCAGGGTTGGCAAGAGGCAGCAAAGACCCTACTCCACTCTGAAGGGTCCTCCTCCAAAAGCACTCTTTAGTTGTTTATGCCTCTCACGGCGTGATGATTACCAGAGTCATCACTTTTGGTATTGGTCTTGAATTCTCAATGAGAAGCTGAGCATTTGTTTTATTGTTCAAAGGACACTGAAAAGTCCTCCAGAACGGTGCCTCACTTCATTTGAACTCTAATCGAGATAAGGTAGCAAAACAGGTTGTTTGTCAGTGCATGGGCTGAACAATTCCTCTTTTTTTCAAATTGAAATTGCAATTTAAAAGAGTGCTGTCTTAATTATAACTAACATAAATAACAGTGAATTAAGCTGCAGCAAGTAAAATGTTAGGTCCGCTGTAGCTAATTAACATCAATTAGTTGGCCAAACAACGAAAAAACTATAGACAATGCCATAGCAGGAAAAGCAGTGGTAATAAAATGAATAATGTCTGCAGTACATTTGGATTTCTGAGTTGCAAGGTCCAGAAATTGTGCATGCTCACTCACTGTTATGGCTTACTGGGGCAGATGGAACAAATGAAAACAGAGCCAACAGCAATATTAGTTCCACCAGTGCTTTTCCTGCTATGCTACACTTGTTTTTAAAGGTTTAGATGTAGCACTTCCACCTCAGTAATAACAAAGTAATTAGAGTTAATAGAAAGTAATTAGTAAGTACAAAATAACAGGTAATAGCTTGATATTTTAATGTATTTCATGGGTATATCTACCAAAATATTAGAGATAATTATTTGTAACGGGTATTAAGGGGCCAAAAACAAGGGGTACATCTAAAAACACTGAAGCAGAAATACTTAGTAGTGTGGTGACAATACAGTTACCCGCTAACAATAATATTATATCAGTGTAATAATGTGATTAAAAAATGGTAATATGGTGACCTTATTGAGGCTATAAGTGATAATAATGGGGCAATATATGTGTATGTTTTCAAAATATTGCAGGCTACTATGTCATGAATTCATTGTCAATTATTATGAATACAATGCAGAAATTCGTCTTCCATTTACATTCAAAACATTCCATTTTCTTTTCAGGTAATACTGTAAACACTTGTTTTTTATAATAACCATGAATCAGTGAGACTCAGTAAAGCCTGTTCTCTGTAGCATTGGGTAGACCCCAGGCACCTTTATCCTGTTTGTGATGCTACATACTCTCATGGAATAACTCAAGAATACAATCTATTTATGGACAACTAAATAAGTATAACAAGTAAAGGTGTGTTTTTTACACTACTTTTTTCCCTCATGACTACAATGCCAGCAACAAAGGTTCCCAGCAAGGTATTCATTGCACTGTAAGAAAACCAACAGATTTGCATTTGTGAAAACAGCATGTTTGTTGTCCAGAAAGTGATGTTTGCAATGACTTGTGTAAGCTTACACAATAGTAGCAACTCCAGCCGGTGACAGTGTGGGCTGTATCTCTCATTTCCTGCAAGGCCTCAGCACGCAGGTAGCCCAATTCCCTCAGGCAGCCGTCATGGAACACCCGAGTGCAGATCCTGCAGGGGTACAGGTCATCGGCCGTCCACACCTCACACACGTCACACATCTCATCACTCGGTGGCTGAGGTAAAAACAGAGTGGTGTTATTTAGACTGTGACATCTTGGCTACAGAAAGATTTTTGTTTTTTATGTTCTCCAGCTCTGAATAACAGGGCAGGAGTGTAGTATTGTATGATGTATGAGTAGTTTGTGTTGTGCTCATGTTCTTAGATCAATAGATAATTAAGGAAGCGCCACTTTTGACATGAAGACTGATATGTGCCCTTATCTGACATGTGTTCATTGTCAGTCTTTGTCCGACTTTTCTGTAGACTCCATTTGCAGCCAGGATGTACTCAGCTGTCAGGCCAGTGAAAATGACTGCAGGATGCTTGACTGGTTAAACACACAAAGACATTGTCAGTTTCACTCGTTGTCTTTTATCTCTACTTCAGTGCCACATCACCGACTGCAGGGCTGTAGACACATCACAGATGAGACCCTGTCAAATTTCCTCAGTCACCACTTATCTTACAGTTACAGCTCACCTTTTGTGACCTGAAGACATCACCAAGCAACCTTAAAAACACCTGCACAAAAGATGTTTGGTTCTGTTGGTTGTAGGAATGTGATTTTAGCAGGATTTCAAAAGCTGAAGTACTATTAACTCCATCTACTTGAGTGTAAACTGATCTGGAAATAACCTTATAATAATCTGTAGTGATATACTTACACAATGCAAATCAATTAGTAACCATGGCAGCCCATTAAAAAGTCTGTGACATGGTGAACCCACAATAATTCCCCCATTAATACTGCTACAAGAGATGCCTCTTTTTCATACTGTCTCATCTCATGAAGTTCTTTGCCGTCTAATGACACTGATAATACTGCTCACAATCTGTCATTTCTTCATGAGTTCTTTAAAACATCAAAGAACATAAATATATACAGAAGAGGCATCACAATGCTGCATGCCTTGATGTCAGTCACCAGATTTTGATTTTCCCATGTGGAGCCATATAGGACTGATGCTGAGGGATGAAAGTAACCAAGACAGTCCTATCACTAAGATACTATTGGCCTATATATCTTACAGCCATTTATTGCCCGGTGTTAATGTACATGTAGTCTAGTGGGACTTAGACACCTTTCTTTACCTAAGAAGTAGAGTAGAACTTTATATTTAAAAGATGGAACAGATGGAAAACCAATTTAACGCCATGGTTTTTACATTTTGTGATCATTTGTCATGAAGCACCAGCCTGATTGATAGTCCTTTTGGTCTGGTACAGCCATGGATGAAATACTTTGCAGACTATCTATTATTATTATTGATGGCATACACTTGTATTCCTGTATTTCTTGTTAAAGTGCAGCATTGGCAGTACAGCAAGTTGCCACACAGTGTTTACTCTTTGCAAAATAGAGAGCCTGTCAGTGTCAGTGCTCCCGTGAACTCCATTCCCTGTTAGTCAGCGTCGCCCTGGATATGGTCACCTCTCAGAGCCAGCCAATGCAGCCCGCCCACAAGATGCTCACTGTGAAGAGCCCTCGCGCACAAACAACACGTCTCACAGCTAGTGTGGAAATAAATGGCCTGGCACAAAACATCCTCAAACACATACTTTCTCACCTTCAACAAGGGTGTTTAGCTAAAGCTTGAGAGTCCATTTAGAGCCTGGGTGAACTGCTTTATCATAATGCTTAACTTGAAAGAGGAAAAGAGATAATTTGCTGCCGTTGCCATGGAGATTCTTTGATATCTCAGAGACATCTTTTTAATCCAGGGACTTGTGGTTTTATAATGTGTTTCGTCATCAAGTAAAATGTTTTTTGATTTAAATGACAACACATACACCAGAACACTTATTTATGTGCTACCTTAAGCCATCATTTAATACCTGCTCTTTCTTTTCAAGCTCTACTTCCAAAGGTTGATCATCATCAGCTTCCCTCTTGGGCCGCACAAAAGCAGGTGGTGTGAGCTGATGGCTCTTGTCAAGGTCTTCAGGCTCCACTCCTTTCCCATCCCGTAACCTTGACCAAGCTTCCTGGTTGACCTTACAGTCGTCCTTCGCTGATGCTGAGGCCTGCTGGGAGGTCGATGGGCCTGCGCTGTTGTCTGTTTCCCCTTCCTCTGCGACCTCAGCGTTCTTCTCTTCAGGACTCGCAGAACTTTTAGCAGGTGCTTCGCCTTCCTCTATTTCTCCTTCTGCCGGTTTGGCTGGGGCAGGGCGATCCTTAATGCCCGACTGGAAGGCTGAGACGACAGCGTTGCATTTCTGTACCTTCTCCAACTGCTGCTTCTTTGACATGAGCACTCCCATGGCTTCAGACAGATGGAAAGAGAAAGAAAAACAGAGAGTAGTTACACAAGAACCCTGCAATTACATTTTTATCAATCCTAAACCCTAACTTACAAGGGTACAGTTGTTATTAACAAGTTAAGATTAACAAACCTTGTATTCAAGACCAGAACATACACTTCCACATCTGCAGTACATGTCAATGAATATCCAGTCATATATAGTGTATATAAATGTCCTGTATTGGTACCTCCAAATCAAAAGGATACACAGTGGACCAGATCAGCCTTTTCAAGAATGACTTGAAACCGAAAGAAGAGCTGATATAGCCAGAATTAGTTAATAATACACAATTATTAAAAATGATTATTACTATTATTAGTGTTATTACTCCTTTTATTAATCACTAATACATTGATTGATTGATGGATTGGTTGGTTGATTGGTTACTGAGAGTATTTCTGTTTTCAACAGCTCAATCCCCCAAATCCCTTTGTCTATGAGCTTCAATCTCCCCTCACTTCAGTGCTCTTCTTTGTATAACTAAACCCTGCCCATCTGCTCCTGCTTTGACAGGTTTGTGTCTCATTGATAGTATTTCATACAACAGTTCAATCAACATGAAGGTGTGGATATTGACTGCGATTTTTTTGTTTGCATGACCCAATTGGAAATATCAAGGTGCAAACTAAGAAAGTAGGTCCCACAACTCCCTGCACACTGGAGAAATTGCAGCAGGTATGAGAATTCAAATCCCAAATTAGATCTTAGGGCCCTGCAATAGTGGATGATATATAAGACAACATTAGCAAGTATGTCTATATTGCCTTCATACATACGTGTTCCTTTCCATACTGGCATGAGTAAGGGATACAGTAAATATCGATGCAAAAATCTATACTTTTTCCTAATGTGTCCGTGGCTCTCCACAACCCATCATATGAAGGATGACATGCATCTAAATGCCAATGAATAAATGCTTGTTAACGTTCTGAGAAATTCAACACTTGTTAGTGACATAGTAATGCTAGCCTAGAGGTTTTATTTGTCAAGGTTTTGAGATATAGTCTAAGAGATTTGTGCCTTCACCATGATAAAATGTAGGTGAAAGGAATTTGTTCACAGCACTGACAAAGGTGTGTCCTTCCAGACATAATGTCCCAGTTACTCTCGAAAGCCCCACAGACCTCACTTTGAAGTGTTTTCATTTGAACTACTTTCTACTGAAGAAATAGTCCTTATAACAACGATTGACCACAGACTAATTTTCACAGCAGCAAAGACGACATGCCATTTATGAGGCACTAGAAAAGATTCTTTAAAGGCTAGTAATCGAAAAAAGATGGAAAATATCCAACATTCATATTCATTATTGTACAAATATTCATATTTAAGATGTGTAACATCGTCTGTCTTGTGGTAATGTGTTGCCTGCCTTATGGTAAAGTTAAAACAACCAAATTAACTTTTTATAAGCATACTAATTACGAATCATAAGTTAAGCTAATCGCTAATTAGCCACCATGCTAGGCAAGAAGTTTGTACCTCTGTGTCAGAACATAAAGTCACTGTAAACATACTGATTCATGGTACATGTCAATGTTGTTCCTTATTTTGGGGAGTGATGTGTGTTTGGCATATAATATAAAGTGAGAGATAGTTTGTATTGTGTATTAAACCTAGAGCACAGTACTGTTTATTATTGAGGTTGTTGTGGCTGTGGCACAGTAAGCCTGTGAGAGCTAGTTGCGAATTCTCTGCACTCACTAGCCTCACTACCTGCTTATGTGATATTCTCTTGTTAGTTTTGAGGTGGACTTCGGGTGAAGACGGACTTCTTGTGCTCCATGGCTATTGGAGAGGAACTGACAGCTGCAACGTCCAGTACAACTTTTGGTATTTCATTTCCCAATTGAAGACAATTAAATGCATACATGGCATTCATTTTGATTTGGCATGTTGTGGAGACTAACTGAGGCGCAAGGTGGGGGGTTGCAGTACTCATGTCTCACCCCTAGAACCCCCCACACTTTTAAAATTGCTGCTGCACCCCTGCACACATGCGTGCTTGTTTTTAGTAATGTGTCACATTCATTCAAAAGCTCTAGAGATTTGCGATTTTATGCCAAGTGATGTGTTTTCCATCCTATTTCCCAAGCCAATTTTTCTGAACTAGCCAGGGATTATTAGTTGTGTAACTTTCCAGACCCAAAGGTTGCCCTCTTCAATCTGTGGGACAGCAATACCCCACACCCTTAATGACTGGTAAATTAACTTCCATAATATTCTGAGGAAGCCTGATTTTGTTCAGAATATCCCAAAAGAGACTGTAAAAAAATATGTGCTTGTTTTTGTTGGTCCCAATAGAATACTCATACACAGCATCAATCACCACAACTTGCTGATTTCAGCCACCTTTTTTTCTATTCCATCCATCTAACGCTCGAGATAAGATAAGGTAAGATGAACTTTATTGATCCCAAAGGAGAAAATAATCTTCACTATCTCTGGCTGATCTTGACCGGTTTTACTGGTCATTAAAGGTAACGCCTTGAGCTGAGCATTTGTCTGATATGCCAAAACAATGTGATTTTGCATTGGTTAGGAAATCTTTACCAAAAAATGTCCAAGTGTTGCATAATTCCTAGACATATCAAGTGTAATCATAAACTCTATGTGGTACACTGTAACTAGAAAAAAATGTAGAAACTCACACATTTCCACTTAACCGAGACCCAACCGTAAATTCCATCATGGAAAAAGGCGCTGTCATGGATTCAAGTTGATTACATGGTACTTATGGGACATGTGTCTTTACTCTGAAATGCAATCCCATCCATCCACGCTCCACATAAGTGCTTGTGTGTAATTCAATCGCATTTATTAGAAGTGAAATGGGAGTCATTCTCTCTCTTCCTCTCAAGCTACTCTAATAGCCTGCAGAGGCCTTATGTTCTCAGACTACTGGTAGACTGATGCTTCATAGACTGGAGAAGATATGACACACACTTGTATCACAGACTTCAGCAGAGGCTGCACTCTCTCTAGTTTCATATATTTGAACAATCCATAAAAAATGCTATAAATAAATGGTATAATGACATGTCATCACAGTTAAAACAAATCAACTTTAAAAACTCCTTTTAGTTGCAGTTTATTTTGCCTACTTGTAGACAAAATACAAGCAAAGTGATACTTTATTGATTCCTGGACTGAGAATCTATTTTGGTCGGCATCTCTCTTAAGTGAGGTTAGAGGTCAAACTGTCTGACGCACACCACCCCTGCATAAGGAAGGGATTTATTAGCAGGTGTCCCATCAGACTACATTTAACCATATTTTGAATAAGTAGTATGTCCACACTGCAAAAATGACATAATGAAGTATACTCTAAAATGCTTACTCAAATCACTCAATTGTGTTGTTGATGGACTGTATTGTTCCACAGCTCATAATAGGCATAGAAGAGCTGCTCGGGGTTGGACTGATTTTTTTTTTTGGCAGACAGTGGTGAAATGGCCTTTGTTAATGCTCAGAAAACAAAAATACTTGAAAAGTCATTGGAAAAAATGTTTTTAAAAGACCTTTTGTGTTCCAATTTTTTTGCTATTTGTGCTCAACTGATATCAACCTGTATAGACTTTGTTTAATTTCCTCTTTGTACACAATGTTAAAGCACTTTAATTGCATGTATAGTACAATAACTGCCAAGTCATGCACTGTGGAACCATCAGGACACACTGATTGTTTCCCTCAAGGACAATCACTTAATTTAAAAGGTCAGTCTTTCAAGGTACAACGCCCTCCTGCAGTCTAATAACTAACAGCGATATGCTGAGAATATACAATGATTAAAATACACATATGTAGGCCAATGGAATACTGGAGAGACTGTTATCCTGGCTGCAAGAATGACAATGAACTCATTCGGTTGTCTTTTAGCACAAATGAGCTTAGGCTGAAAGGTTTCGTTCCATTATATTAATGCAGGAGTGCTTGGGATTGGTTTTCGGATAGCAGGGGGAAAGAGAATGAAGACATATTTCATCATAATGGCTGTTCATAATGAGTAAATTATTTACAGTAACAGAGTCCAAATGTATGTACCTTCAGATACCTCTCCCTCCAAACCTTCTGATAGAAAAATAACCTGCCAAAATGTTCACTGTAGAGCAGAAACCAAACTACATAGTTAGTTCTGAAACATGCAACAAAGGCACCTGGGTGGAATAAAACCAGGGACGTTTTGATAATGTATACAGTATGTCCTGTATTGTAACCACCAATTACAAATAATATTTATATGTATTTTATATGAACAAATATATCCTTGTCTACAAGGACATTTCCAGCCCTTTATAGGACTATCACAATCTAAACCATTGGTTCATAGTGACGGGGTCATGGTCCCAAAAGGGTCCCAAAATAAATAAGATAATAAAAAGGAACAAAGAATACAACACATTTCTAGTACATAAAATAAAATGTTTCTGCATTTCACAAGCAAAAAAGCAAAGAGTTATATCTAAGAAGGGAACATCATTCTGTGGTTGAATTGTTCAGGTAATAAACATATTATGCAATCTGTGACAGACAACCAGGAGTAGCCATTGCTTGGCTATAAGGGGTTGGGAATCAATGATGTAAAGCTTTGAGAAAATGTTAGTAAGAAGAAAAACAAGTCTTGTATCAGCGGATTTTCAGATACATGCCGAGAAACCATCTGGACAGCTCATACATGCACTGCAAATGTGGTGATCACAATACAGGATGCCACAGAGATGATTATAGAGACATAATTATCCATTGAAGTGACCTTCCTATTCCGGCTCAAAGCAGCGCTGGCATCAACATTAGACAGTGACAGCCTTTAGATGCCAGAGATGCCTGCAAGGACCAGTTTGTAAACGTCCCCCTCTTTCACATGAGCAGAGGAGGGGGGGGTTTGAAATGCTTGAAGGCCAGGCTTAGAATAATGGTATGGTTGGTATAATGGCTAAATGCTGCCGCCACAATCAGATCGTCAATTATTGTGCAGTGCAGATAATGGACTGTGCCTTTTTAAATGAGATAATCAACAATAACCAAATTGTTCTTTAATAGCCAGCAAAGTGCATAGGCTTCATAAACAGTCAGGGCAATCATATGAAACAATAACAGTGAACTAAGTGCTACTAGAAGCACCAAGGCCTTCGTGCACTCCATCAAATCAATGCCAGCAGTAATAGCATGAATATAATTTCAATAACCTTTGAAAGTCAAACCCTGAAAGAAAAACTTGAGTAATACCTCTTAGTCAAAATATCATGTCTCTTGTGTGTCAAATGAAAGCAAACTTGCATTAAGGATTATTAATGAGATAATTATTATTAAGAGCCAGTATTTGTCGTGACCTTATTAAAAGAAAAAAGAGAGAACGATGATGCCTATTTCCCTGTATTATTAATAAATCCCATGCTCCAACTCCTTCTTCAAAATGAGTCAGTAATAGATTATAATGGAAATCTACGCTCATGTATGTACCAGGAAATGATATGACGCCAGGAGGAAGATGAAGACAGGATGCTACAGAAGCATGTTCCTTTCACCATTTGCATTCTCCAAACAGAGCTGAAAGTGAAGCCCATGCTGATGAGGAAAATGTCTGAGCACACAGAAGACCTTGTCATTTTCAGGTTAACTTATGAATTTTCAATAAGGGCCTCATGTGTTTTCTTTCCCCGGCGGGTACAAGTTGATTCTGACACAAATGGGTCAGTGGCTCACTTTGATACCATAATATATTAGATAGCGCTGGGTAACCTGCCACTTGGTTGCCTTGCAAGTCTTGAGATCCTAAAGCTTTTGACCACAAACCTGTCAAGCTGCTCAACCCTTTTCCCTGCATGACTGACAGCATATTTGTGCAGCTCAACACCTGGGTCTGCTTCAAGCTCGCAAAGAGAGAGATTGGTGATATATTTGTTTTCCATCCATGACAGCATTCTATCTACAACACAAATACTTTTTGAAGAGGACATATATATCCACATTTTCTTTGGTCTTATTTTTTGTAAGACCAACATTCCTATCCCCATAATAAATTGCATTTACTAAGTTAATTGCTAAAATCTGGGAAGGCAGATTAAAAAAAAAAGCCAGACAGAGCAAGAAACGCGAGCAGCCATTTGATCAAAGAGGTTTTAAGCAGGATTGGGATTTGTTTGTGCTACTCAGCCAGAATGATGTTTTCTGTGTCTCTGGAGGAGCTTTGTCAAGTCTGAGAAACTAACCCTGCCGATGTCATGTTGGTGTCATCAGGGTTAGCTTAGAGTGGTGACAACAAATTAGGGCAACAATTATTATTCAATTATTTTCATTACCAATTCATCTGTCAATTATTTTCTTGATCAATCATAAAGCTTTTAGGTCTTTGAAATGATGATTGACAATTCTTAACTGTTTTCTGACATTTTCCAAAGCTTTTTATCTTGTCCCAATCAACAGTCCTTAAAAAAAAAAACTGAAAATATTCACATTTAAGAAATTGGCATTTGAGAATGTTTCCCTTTTTCATTAAAAAAGAAAAAAATCACTCAAAAATATACAAAAAAATATGTATATGGGTGCTTCGCAGGCCTGGAGGGTCTAATAAAAGACACTATGTAGTTGCATTGTGTGAAATTCAGGATCCAGTGTAAGAACATATTTAGACCAACCTCCAGGTCAGCAAAACAACAAAATTAAGAAACAGCAATATTGTTATTCAAACTGTGTGTTGTACAGTAAGCATTCATCAATGTAAATCAAGTAAAGATGACTTCTTAATTAAACATTGACATTTCAGGTGTCTCTAAAGTTGTTTAGATGATGTGGTTAAACTGCTGTTTGCAACCTGTCTGATAGTCTGACTGACCTTCGGACATCGTTATAGGGATTTTGCTGCATTCCCAGATCTCAGCAATTACTTTGGTGAGCATGATGTAATCATAACTGATAAATACTGACAATGTTTGATGCCACGAAGGCTCAACAGTCTAACAAATTCAGCCATATTACATTTGAGGGCAATACAAGCTCAGGCAGACGGGGTAAAACCCCTTCAGGCTTGACGTTCGCTTGGCTCCTGCAGGAGCAGCTGCCTCCGCTGCTCTACTCTCCTTCCCAGACCCCTCTGAATGATTTAAATGCCCCTGGATAAAAAAAGATCTGGACGAAGGGAAGAAAAAACAGGGCCACTCCTTAGGGCAGAACCTGACATATATGGCTGAGGAAATGTTATTCTGTCAAGCTGCACTGCGACAGAATATCCTCAAAGTAGTGATGTATATCAGCAGTTCACTCATTTTTATGCTTTATGTTATGTGGCGAGATGACTTTTCCTTTATTCCTCCATATTCCAAAGTGCGAATATCTTTCTTGATATATGGAAAAGCGAATCATTCCCTCTGTCTCGATATTTATTCTGACACATCTTCTACTTTTTGAGTCTGTGAAATATTTCAGGTTTAGTATGCACTCCGACTCTTGACTTGTGTAAGCAATAGACTGTGGTGAGCAAAGATGAACCTCTCAGGAGCATCTTGCTTTAATTAAATATTGATAATTTCAAAGGGAGGTGGCACAAAAGTGCTCTTGAAATCCTTGTGATTTTTTTTCTGCTCCTCTGAGTACTCCTTTTGTAGCTTCCCCACACTTCACTTATCAATTTAACACAACCAGACCATGTCAGGCAAAACACAGAAACACCCACTTTCAGTTCACAACAACAACAGCATCCAACACACTGGTCTGGTGTTCGGTCATCATCGCTGTTTATCTTATTTCCACCTGAAGTCATTCTGTGGATGTTGTGCATCTTAAAAAGATAAGAAAACATCATACTGGCAGATATACTTTTGTCACTTGGAGTGTTGGCAAGACCCTATATATTGTGCTTAAACAGGAAATGTATCTTCACTTTGAATTGGAATCCATATTCTCCTGTAAGCAGCAGTGTATTAGAGGCCCCCAGGGACACCTTAAGGTCTATATTAGTATTCAGTCCTCTGCTGCCCTTGTGTCACTACAAGAAAGTTATTGAGATCTATCCTACCAGACCTCGTATAACGGTCATTTATCATTCTAAGGAAAATAGTCCACTGTATACTCAGAGATATCAGCAACACCAGACTACAGGCAATTCTTTTGCAGAAACTGATTATTTTTTGACTAAGAATTGTTAAGTTGAATCTGTTTTTATTAGAGCTACATTTGGCTGGCAGAGTGCCACTGAGAAACACTGAGAGGATATTGCTCGTAGAGGTTGTACAAGGTTGCTGTGATTATGTGACAGACTGCCATGTTCAACAATTAAGTTAGAATAACTTCATCTTTCAAGATGGACCTCTTACTATCACTCTGCAGAAAACTTGACAATGTGGCAACATTCACGACAGTATTTGTCAAAACTGATTGCTTTTTCAGTCTATTATTTCCAGTAATCCATATTACACCGAAACACTTCATACCTGCGTTTTAAAATGACACTATTTATGCTTCTGATCCATATCATAGCCTTAGCATGTACATTAGTTACAGATCAGTTGTACCAAAGAGTGAATTTTCCTTCTCAAATGTTTTCACTGGAAGTGTTTTCAGAGACCTGGAGTGGATGTATCCAGATCCTCGAAAGAAAAAGGCAAAAGTAAGATAAAAGCCAGGAAAAAAGGATCAAAAAGAATTGTTTCTTTTTTTCTGTCGCTCTCATCCCCTTAATCATCTAGTGACACCTCCACTTAGGTTGCGAGTAAGAAGTGCTGCATTAAATGACAAACAAAAGAGCAATAATTCTGCAGTTTCCTGTAACATTACCCCCTAGTCAACAGACCCAGTTTTTCAAGGCAAGCCTGTCTGATACACTGTTAAGTATTCATGCATTTGTCATGTCATAAAATCTTGAAAAGGTTGCTGAACTATATCTGGCTTTACTCTCCTATGGGTGTGTGTTCCTCTGACTGTATGATTCCTTTCCCAAAGCTGTTGGATGTCACTGGTATGTGCTGATTAGAATCCCAACCAGCCCTCCTTTTCATTCCTTGTTTCAGAAAGGAGGGGAGAGGAGAGAGGGGGGGGATATGTTTTGAATGGAAGCACCACACAGCATGCCTTTTCATGGGAATGAGTCCCCCCACCCCCTTTAGCCGAAGATCTCACCCACAGACCAGGGAAGCAAAGATCTGGAACTAATCACACTAACGAGTTCACCCAGAGCTGGTGAGTGGAATCATTAACAAGCATTTAAAACACGCAAATGTACATGCACTGGAACAAACAGTGCTAAATGAATAAAAATCAAATACTTACTGCCTGTTCGCTTACTTACTGCCTGTGTCCTGCACTGATAACATTCCTCATTGCCTCTGGAACAAACATACTGCTATGTGCATGAAACAACTCTCCCTCTGACATTTCACCCATCCCTGTGCTTGTGCTGAACAACACTCCCCACAACTATGCACAACAAGCTCAAATGTATGTAGAGCTTTGAAAATCAGCCTGCGAACTGACAAAAAATAGACAAGGAGGTATTTAAATCTCAATGCATCCTTAGACTGGAGACATCACGTTGGCATTCAGGCGCTGCCAGGCAGAGAGCTTGTGCCAGCAAAACGCTCTGAGAGAGTCTGACAATAAGCACCGAGCAGGCAACAGTGAAGCAGCTCAGGCTGCAGGGATCTGTCACACACTAAGGAGCAGGACTCACCCCAAGGTTAACACTGAAATTGGCTTGTTTGGCGAACTGTATGGGCTAGAAGATAACAACAAAACAAAGACTGATGGGGAGCTTAATGGACAGCAGCACTCCCCTATGGGACAGGGCTGGGAAAAGTGGACAGAGCAGCTGGAGAATGAGCAAACTACAGCACGGCTGCTGGAGTCAGGAGAAGAATCACCCAGTCGTGCCATTAGTTGCAGAAACGCTCACTGATACAACTTATAAGGTCATACAAAAAGACAGCAGCCTGGTGCTTATCCCCCCTAGTGACGCACATGCACCAACTAGTCCAAAGAACTCCTTTTATTTTAGCTGAACACAATCATTTCTGCTGATTTTTGCACGTGCACGGTTATAAAAAAAAGAGAGGGGGACACAAAAGCAACTAAAAGCCACTCGACATATGAAAAGGAAACTCCTGTAGTTTGATAACAAACACAAGCAAGCGCGCATCCACACCCATGTGGATGCTGACCTAAATATGCTTTTCATGCAAGCATCTGTAATGAGGCTTCCCGGCAAAATCCACCTATGCGAGAGTCTCATTCACAGCCCATATTTGCATCATCAACACAAAACACTCAACATACACCTGCATATGGCAGTTTTCAGTTTGTTATGTAACATTTTTAAAGAGCAGTATAGAAAAGCCGAGCAGCTATAGTGTGGACTCACTGTTAAAGGGTAAAGGCTGGTGTTCACCTCGACCTATTGGGACTTTATCGTTCCTGTCTCACACCCGGCCCTCCAGCATGGCAGGACTTTGCTCGAATGAAGTATGTGCGCCGTTACTCACCAGCCTGCAGCCCCGCAGAGAGATGAATGGCACAGCAGTTTATTATTCCGTCCGCCTCAGAGTCCCACAGAGGACAATTTACAGTCGGAAGCAGCTTCACTCCCTTTAAGCGGCAACAGAGACTTCTCCAAGAGTCGCGGACAGCTCCGGTGCTGAAATCTCTTCTTCTTTTTTTTCCTTTTCCCCCACCTTTTCTTCCCTTTTATAAACCCTTCCTCTGCTACTCCCTCAGCATCTGAGCACACACGCAGCTTGCAGGCTGGCAGTTGTGTCTGAAGGAGACCTTGGTGCAGACTCACAGGCGGCCACTGAAGTTAAATCAGGGATTTATGACCATCATATTTTCACAACATCCCTCACCCTTCTCTCCCCCCCTGACTTAATCGTGATCATTCAGGTTAATAACTTGTGAGCTCCTCCTCAATGTTGAACCTGGAGCGTCTTGATTGGCCAAAAAAGAATGACGTTAGAGAGATATGCTGTGTGTAGGTTTGAATCCTATTTGACTCACTTTTTCTTTTTTTTTTTTTTTTTTTTGCATAAGAGGATGTGTGACGTTGAGACGTCCTAGGCATGCAGAGCTGCATCTGCACATTTCACATAACATTCAATGATGTGATGCTGAAAGGAGACCAGAAGATGAAGGTCTGCTATTAAACATCTTAAATTTCAATTTGTTTGGCTCATGGTCCCCACTACCACATATCTCCATTACATGGGTTTAATAATTATGAAGTGTGTCTTTTAAATTGCTATAATCTCAGAACAATCTCCCCTTAAGGAACAGGAAATATCCACTTGGTTGAATATCATCCCCCTATTACGTGATTAAAAAAATACCAGTGAAGTTGCTTTTGGCCCAGGCCCTGCAATCAATATTAATGCTAATGGTAGCTATTTTATGCCTAATGGACCGTATTTAGCTTTGAATGTGCCAGCACTTCCTTTTACCATGATGAAGGCAGATTGGATGTAGTTCAATAGCTTACAGAAGTATTTTTTAATGCTAATCTACATTATTGTGACTTGTATTAGACTAATCCTTTCAATGCAATGGGGAAAAAGTGATGATCCACAACTCATACTGTAACATATGACATTTCTCTTATATGAAGGGCTGCACCTACAGATTATGTTCACTATCAATTAAATCTGTCAAATATCTTTTAATCAGATTTTTAAGTCATCTTCCAATTGCTTGCCATGTCCAACCAAACCCCAATGACATTTAATTTACTCTCAAACTCACAACAAAACAGCAAATCCTCACATTTCAGAAGATGGAAGCAGCAAATCTTTGACATTTTTTGCATAATAAATGCTTTGAACATTTGTCAAAATGGTTAATTAATTTTGGGCTTTAATCTTATTGTTTCAGCACTATATATATGTCTCAAATACTGCTCATGCAAAAATAATGTTTCCCTTTGAAGTACCCCATCTTAAATGACATTGTGAGACAGTGCTAGACGACATGAAAGTACAGGTGTAAATTTGTCCAGTACACTTTGAGGACATATTGGGAACCAATTAGCGTGAATCAGCATGTAAAGGCAACTGTGTTTTCAATCCATCTACTACATCAGGGAAAACAAGTAATCGCACACAACTGTTCCAAACCAGCAAGATAGCAGCCATTAGCGAGGTAAAGAACTAAATTACTAGCAAATAAAGCAGCAAGAAAGCTATGGATATTAAAGACACTCACTGAATGGACTCAAGCGAGACCAAGCATTGGCTTCTTCTCCTGCTTCAAAAAGCAAGCAAGAGTCTATCGAATAGTGCATCTGCATGGCTGGCTACCATCTTTGTGCCAATGTGGACACTGGAGGCACATATTTATATTAGGTGCAAATGTAAGCAGGTCCAATCATTTCTAGATACAGTCTAGACAGATCTAGAAGGTGTAAAGGGACTAATTGTCTCTGAACTATCAACATACAGATTTCCACAATAATACTGTTTTCATTATGATGAGAAACTACCAACAATTTTTACAATTCATTAAAACAAAACCATTGAAACAGATTTCAACAGATTTTGACACTAACAGAACAGTTTGAACACAGGTATCTCAACAGTATCAAGGATATTAGCAGAGTAAACCCAGAAATTCATCTATAGTATGTCAGCATGTGTTTGTATGCAATCATGACCCAAAAAGAGGGAGATACACATAGCATAGGTACACAAAGATAAATTACATGTATATGTGATATGACATCTCACAAGAGTAAAAGCTGAGTCAGTATCATTTCAGTAATTTGAAAGGCAGGTTCTCCAATGCCTATCCACAGTAGGGTGTATGGTTAATGTATGAACAATTGTATGCACCATGTCCTACTGTGTTGTTCCACAGCTCGGTGGTTCAAATGGAAGGCCATGCATTATTAATGAAAACGTAAGTGCACACTGACCTACGGGTCTCGAGGTGCTTGGCCTCCTTTCTCAGCAGGAGAGGAGAGGAAGAAATGGTCAGCTATGGTATGTCGCAGGGGGAAACCTGACCCCTCGCCTACCTGTTGGTGACATATTTTTGTTGTAGTCACCTCTGCATTTTACACCTACGATATTGATTTCTACCTTGTTTGACAGATTAGGTTTCATTACGACTTCTTGCTTAATGATTAAAATACACTAAAAGAAACTTGTATCGTTGAACAAATGCCTTAGATATTTTAATGATATATTTTACATTTTATGACAATCCGAAGGTGTATTTCGTGGCTTTTCATTGTGGTGCCCCATCTGTTACTCTGAATTTTTCTCTGCAGTTATTTTAAAATACAAAACTTTTCGCAATATCAGGTAAAAACGGATCAGTCAAAGGTTCATTCCTGAAATCTTTGTTTACTTTTTCTTTGTAGAAATGGGCTCTAAATGAAGACATTAAAGCAAACTTGGAATGTTTCTAAAGGAAGTAGGCTGGGAAACCAAACAGCAGCAATCTTACTTCTTCTTTCAGAATGGTTGTTATGGTCTCAGCGGAGCAACTTGTCACCATTAACAGTCCATCCACAGTCTGGTGCAAGCTTAATAGTATTCCCATGGATTCAGAGTTGGATTTTGGAGCACTGCAATCATTGCCTTTTCAGCACTGAATTGCTTTCCCTGTGGAATGACAACAAAGGAACTGATGGCACCTGATTGGCCTGTTCAAGTGAGCAGTAATTGTACCTTTATATTCTGTCGCTTGCTCTGTTTCTGTGGAGAAGGAATTTCGCAGCAGGAGTGCGAGCAGGGGAAATGACCCCTTATTCAAGAACTGTCCTATTACTAATCTCCCCACTAATCACATCTTGGTTCAATATGGTGGGAGGAATTGGTAAACAGGTTGCATTTATACAGCACCTTTCTAGAAATCGACCACTCAAAGCACTTTTAAAATACACGCCAACATTCACCCATTCACACACACATTCATACACTGAGGGCATCATCAGAGGCAATGTAGTGCTTCCTATCCAAAGCACTCCATAATGTTTCTATGCTCACCCATTCATATGTCGGTGGTTTGATAGGGATCAAACCACCGACCTTCTGATTAGTGGATGAAGTGCTCTGCCTCCTGTGCCACAGCCGCGCCTGTAGAGTGGTAGACAATAAGTATATTGGTATAAACTGTATTGCAAACATAGAATATAGATAAATCATTGGTGTGTACAGTGAAAATACCATTGGTTTCTACATTGAAGCAGCCAGTGCCAAGAGCTTAATACATCATTAGATTATTTATAGTTTGAAACAAGAACTATTAAATGAATACTGATGAAAAGTCTTTAGAGTAATATATATAAATTCATTAACTCTAGACACTCTAGATAAACTGTCATCTGAAAGGTCAGCAGAATAGAACACAGTGGCAAGATGTAACTGAAAATGGAGCACAACAAAGTCACAATGTCACTGTACATTACTCTCTTCACAACAGAGGAAGGAGCACAAGACAATATTTCTGGTGATGCAAGCAGACTTCTTGGAGCCAAGAGACACATATTAGATCCGGATGAATGGTGTTTGGTTTGTGTTGAAGTTTCTCTTGCTTGGCTGAAAACACCACAGTCATTACATACAATGTGCTACTTTCTTGTTAAAGTCTGTCTGGAAGACTGGGGTACAAGAAACTAACCGAAACTGTCATGGTTTGATCATTTTGGTGCAGATAAGTGCTTGCTGTTATTTGCTTACTTGCCTGAGATTTATATGAGAAGATTGATGCAACTCTCATGTCTTAAATATGAAGCTCCTTCCAGGAGATACTTAGCTTAAGACTGAGCCCAAGACTGGAAAAACAACTACCCTGTATCTAAAGAGACTTTATTCACATTTACATAGGCACAGCAAGGTTGGGCACAGGATGCTTAGGCTTTAAAACAAATCTGCATGCCATCACCTAATTAAAACATTATACATCTTCCATTATGAAGTCACTGCACTAAGCACGTAACACCCATAAAACCACAATATGTCCTTCTTATACTCTGATTAAACAACAAGATATAGCATGTTAATTAGTGATAATGTAGCAGTTTCACCTTGTTTCCAGTCTTTGTGCTAAGTTACGCTAACTATCTTGTAGCTCCTGTTTTGCATGTACCTGCTCTCAGCAGGTAAGTGATTAAATATATTTCCCAAAATGACAAACTATTCCTTAAACCTATTCAGCAATGCTTATGTTGGTCTAGTTTTGTAGTGAAATAATTGAAGCAGTTTAAACCAACCAATTGAATTTATTATGTAACTTAATAAGTCAGAATCAGCACCATAACATCAAGGCTTTGTCATGGATAGCAGAGCAGATGGACCCAATTTCAGAGACCAAAGCCAAAAACAGGGCTCACGAAAACTGTCTTTATTCCAGAACTGACAATAACAGACAAAGGATCTAACAAAGAATGAACTGAAAACCAAGACTTATGATTGGCTGGTTGGCTAGGTAGGACACAAGGAGCAGGGCTAACGAGGAAGATGCAGGGCAGGTGTGAAGGGTGGGGGACAACACTGAGGGCAAGGCAGGGCTGACGAAGCATATGCAGCGCAGGTGTGGAGAGAAAAGTGGGCTGGGGAGGTGTGCAGGAACACAGAAGGGAAACAGCAAATTGAAAATCAAAACCCAGAAAACACACTGTTACACAACCTAAATATAAATAAGCAAAACCAAATGACTGAACAACACACACTGGAAATCAAGAGAACACAAAGTCCACAAATATGAGATCATGACAGGCTTACTGATATCAGTTTGAAAACTGATGCAGTTGCTTAGCTTACAGGAAGACCTACAAACCTGGAGTGTCTGCGAATAGTTAAATTAAATAAAACGATCAGCAAAGTAACAACAAGTTCCCAAGAACAGAGCTGTGTTGTGCTCTATTTTTGGCCAATGTTGGATTAAAATTTAGAATTTTAATTGCATTTTCCCCTCAGCTTTACATATTTTCTGTTATCATGTTTCACTTGATATGTCTCATGTATCGTTCAGTATCCTCAGGTTTCATTCTGTATGCTTGGTAGAGGTTTGTATACACAGTTCTCATATTTCATTCCAAACATACCTATATCATCCTGTGTTTTCATTAATTATTCATGAAATGCTTCAGGCTTGTGTACATACAGCATGTACACTTCCTGTATTGTCACTGTATTTCCTCACAGCATTACTGGTGTCTTACAGTGTTCACGATGTCTTTCAGACACATGGAAAACCTTCATTTAATCATGACAGTCGTCATGACCTCAGTCATTGTACCAGATGATATTGTCTACACAATGTTTTGCTCGGTCATCAAGTGTCCTCTTGGATTATGTTGCTTTCATATGAAAGAGTCTGAATATGTTACTGAACACTAAAGGGACAAACTCCATTTTATTCCTTTCAGTCAGACACTTAAAGAGAGTAAGGGAAGTGCTCCAAATCCTTTTCATGTGGTTCTGGACACAATATACCCACTGATCAACAACAAAGATTGCACTGATGTAGTCCAAACACTGAATGTGTTTGCATTAATATCCTGAGATCATTAAGGATATTGAAGTGTTTTCTTAAAGTCTTGCCATTTACAATAACAATATGTCATTTTAAGGCAGCTAGAAGAAGTACATATCCTACTTTAACCAAAGCAAATATCAAATAAGGGGGAAAGTAGTTTAAATATCCATAAACATATCTATGAAGCAATTATACATTTTTAGAGTTGCAAAGTTTTCAATATCCTCAGTGTTACTTAGAAAAACACGATTCTCCTTGATAGAGTAATGATCTAATGGGTTTATGTTATGGTGACCAGTTTTAATTATTTGAGCATATAGTTTCTGACAAACCATGATTTGTTCATCCGTTTGGCATGGCTCTAACTACAACAATACCTATGAGCCATGGCCACCGTTGCTATGGAGAAGAAGCCAGTCAGATGCAGCGAATCAGAGCGGTAGCGAGTTCTGAACACCACTAAATCCAAAAGCAAATTGATTTAAGCAGCAGGCTGTATTGTCTGTTTACTGAACAGCATACCAGTCAAAGGTTTGGATACACTTTCCCATTCACTTGAATAAGAAAATGTCTCCAAACTTCTTACTGGTACTGTGTGTTTTAGCTTTCATCTGCTGTTAGCGAGACACATTACAAAAAAAAGGTAAGCCCTGTTTTGGCTGTTTCTTGCTGAGTAGTCTCTCTAATTCTAAGGAATTAACTCCCTTGAAGTTTATACACAAAGGCTGTACCTATGACTTTTAATAATAGAACTAGATATTCTATGATGCTGTTGTTAATCTTACTGATTGCCATACTGATAATTCAACTGGGAGACTGTTATGCTGATCCAGACAGTAGAAGTGTTCTTTGAGTCAAATAACATTGTCTACAGGAAAAATGAATGGGACTTTTACCCAGAGGAGCCTGAAATTGCTTGAAAATCTATAAACACAAAAGTAAAAGGAATAGATGAACAGTGTGATTATCTGCTATAATGTAAGCTGCATCTATTGACATGTCTGGCTTACTATACATTAATAGTAAGAGCATTACTTCCATTTACAAGGAGCGTTATATTAGCTAAAAACATTGTTTGGGATACAGTAACTAGTTATGTTTTTATAAAATGCCTGTTCATGACTAGGATATCAGTAGTGTGAAAGTTATCTGTACTTACATCTGGGTTTTTTTTAATTGTACATATTTCAGCAGTAAATCTGTCATTATTATTGTTCTTAACTGCATATGTGCCATTTGAAAACAAAAAGCTTGCAGGCATATCAACAGTAACTAAAAGGCGCTGGTCAGCTTCATCATACATTATTACAGCTTTTTCTTCTCTCCACTCCTTTCTTCTTTCCCTTTGTTTTTACATTAGACTGGGATGTTTATTCACATGCGAGTCTCATTTCAAAAAGTATTTTTCTCTTCATTCTGAGCAACTTTCATTTCTGGACTACCCACTTTATGATGCAGCTCGCATAACTGAACAAAACACTAAAAACACAGAGTCACAATGCTCTTTTCCCAAAGGCACTGACAGTTGTGCATGCAAAATAATTAAGTCGAAGTTGCTTGGCTCAGGGGAATGATAATGAATCTTTTAAGTCACTTTATCTAAACATTGATTCAATATTTTATAGAAAGACCCTGACTGGAAGGGTTTAGGATCAGCCAGAGTGAAGGCTGTGGATAAAATTCAGCTTTGTGTCTGTTCCAGTGTTATCAGATTAACTGGGAGATGACTCAACCTTGCATCTGAACACAATGTGGATTAGGAAGGAATGATGGAAAGAAGATTGTTTCAGACCTGCACTATCATAAATGAGAAACATAATTCCAAATTTGTTTAAAACAATTGTTATTTTTGCTCTGTGTTGCGTGAAAGATGGAAAAAAACGGTTGCTTATTCCATGAATCATATTTGGCCTGTATCATTTTATTATAACATCATGATACTATGAAAAACAAATTTTTCATTTCGAAATCCCTGTTTTATAGATTTTATAGCTTCCTTATGCATGACTTAAAATGCTGAAGGCTGGAAAGTCCTGTTGATGCCAATACAAAAACTGTTGCCAGGCAACTGATAAGTCTTGCAACTGTTTTCGATTCATTCCTGTTCAGCCAATTTTCTGATCCAAAGTTTAGAGTGCAAGTTTTTTTCATTTTTAGAAGCTGCTCAATCAGTCAATTCAGACACCAACTTATAAAGCACTGCCTTTCAGAACAATGACTGTGCTCACAATTTAATTAAACCTCCATTTTTTCATGTATGATTTTATATTATCACCAAAAAACGTCCTCCAAATTCACATCACGTAAATTTAAAACACTGTGAGGAAGTGGATAAAAATATTAAGGTTGATTTTCTCAGCCTTTAATAGATTGGTTAATCAGGCTTAATTATTGTTGGCCACAAACTATAATTATAACAGTTCATGCAAAAATTTTGAGTCTGCAGTTTAATGTCTTCTTTAATTTGCACAATTACATCCCAAAATCATTTGGGGTGTCATTAAAAAATTGGTGTTCGAGAATTTTAATTACCAGTTGCGAGCACACATAATCTCATATTCCCACCTGTCAGGAATCCAAATATGTTAATTTGTTTGTGTTTGTGTTAATATCTCAGTTTTGTTTCCATGGTTCTGACTCACAAGTCATTTCTGGTGGGGATTAATACAAATATTACCAGCTCCTACCACCATCTTAGCACAGAGATCCAGTATGCAAATGTCTTTGTTCATTGCACATTTGTACATGATCAAACTCTCACCACCATCTTGACAATGGTGGGTGGTAGTAAGAAAAGAAAGCATCATGAAGCCTATGGACATGTTTATTAAACACTTCAAACCACAAGTCGAGTCAAAGTAGACAGCTTGTTTATATGAGCAATAACAATCAGTGCAGGTGGCTCAAATCTCTGAGGGGGTGGAAGTTGTGAATATTATACACTGCCTAGTTCAAGGTGAAACATTTAAAATACTATTTGTGCATACCTGATAGCTCACATCCTCGAAGCTACAGATCAAGGATATATGTTAATTTGATATAGCAGATTGAAAGCTTATGGCCTCCTTCACTTTATTTAAAATTATGAAGTATACACTCTTTCTACTGGTGACAGCTGCAACTTCCATTACTTTTTATGCATTTTTGCACAGAAGGATGTCATTAAAACACTCCAGCTGGGACTTTCTGACTCTATCATCTGACTGGAGTCAATGGTATGGTTATGACACCACATTATATACAATATATGGAATTTAAATAGAAATCTGAAATAGCTAAATTTAGTGTGCCACAAGATTTTCCTGAAGAAATAAAAGCCAGAAAGTCTTTAATAATTAGACGCAAAAATTATGTTTAGTTACTCTGACCCATTTACTTCAGTTTTTATTTCATTTTATTGCTGGTTTATGTCATAAATGATGATGCTATGTATTCCTGAATTATGTCCTTTATCCTGAAATTTAAAAGAGCCCCCCTTTCATGTTCTTAACCTGTGTCTCTGTGTTACATTTTCTGTTGTATCTTGATCTTGTATATGTCAGTATGTCAAAATGCAAACACTTTACACATGTTAATGTTTTTGATGGCTCATCCTGCACTCAGGTGATAACATATATTTGATCCAACCAACTATAATTTGGGAAGAACAGCAAACCACTCCTTTCCTTGCTTGTTTGCACCGGAGGGGATAGTAGTCCAATTTTGTTGTACTATTGTACTTGGTATGATTGTGCAATGACAATAAAGACTTATCTATCTATCCTATAAAATCAAACTCAATATCAGTATAGGAGCAGTGTCATAGGTCAAGGTGTTTGGTTGCAGATCTGCAATTGCACTGCGGTTGTGGTTTAAGCAGATGGAATTTATTCATAAGGTTAACCTATAAAATATACAGTATACCTCCACCATAGTGGAGGATATATTTTTTGGTTTCATGATGGCGTCCCCTATCTTTGCCAACTATTTTCAGTGGAAATACCTAAAGCCTGCTTAAAGTCACTAAATGTCGCTAGATTAAATTATACAATAATTTATGTATATGTAACATCAATAACATTTGTGACATTGCATTACTATTTACATGCTGTAAATACAAAAGTTATGATTTGTAACTGCACTATTTTTTTGAAAGGGATCCTAAAAGTCACCAAATCTAGCAAGAAAATCTCAAAGCTTTAAATTGCATTTTAATAATTAACTGCCATATACTGTCTTTACATAAAGTCATAATCCAGATCACGCCCCAAATAAAATCATCCCTGAAAAGTCAAGGTCCAGATAATGGGGATGTTTCAAAGACAATATTAATATTTTTGTGTAAAAATGACTGTATATTAAGCGTTTGTGCCCTTCAAGCCTTATCCTAATATCTCTCCTCTGGAGTATCTTATCCCACACTCACACACCACTGCATTATATAATAGAAGGAAGTGGTAATTGGATTTCCATCCTTGCGCTGAAATCCGATATACTGCTGCCAAATGCTAATCTCTTATCTACCTGTCCATCACTGCAGAACAGCATGACAAAGCAGAGATGATCAACACTGTGTAATCTGGAAGCAGTGCTTCTTCTGGAGGACAGCTGCTCTTTGTCACATTGTGAGGCTTGTTTGGTGACATGTGGCTTACCCCCTTACTAAGCACAGATGGTGTGATGGTATCCAGTTGCTACTTGCAAACTGATGTTGCTCTAGCCTTCTCATCAAATCAAGGCTTTATCAAAACACTGTCCTTTCTCGTCCTCATCAAACTGGATCAGAGGATTCTTTCTGACAGACTGAGCATTATCTACCTTTTGGTTTAGCAAATTGCCCGTCACATTTTCTTACACAATCTTGGCATTTTCCTAAATTGGATTTAAAGTGTGTATGTACATGGTCATTTCATCAGTCCTCGAGTTTGATTAAAGACTTGGAGGTCTGCTTTTCTCTCAGACAATTTGACATGTTCGTCTAGTGATGTAGATTTATTAGCAGATCTGACAAAGCCCATTATTTAGCATCACTCTCAAGAGCTGACACTGGGGATCTGGCACCAAGGCATTATGGACCACAAGCATCCATTAGGACCATTGCAAGGGAGGGCCAAATACAATGTCTGACAGCTTGATCTTTTGAATTTAATTAAATGTGTCACAGGTTTCTGCCTATTTATGGCCTGGATGCAGTAACAGCGACAGGCTGTATCTCCTGCGAGCACAGCAAGAAAATGTGCCTCGTTTATCTCCCACTGTGAACAAAGAGTTACATATTTTCAAAAAGTGGCAACTTGGGAGATGTAGCTTTAACAGCATGCCAGACTAATAAATAGTTAGAGAAAAGATAAGAGTGAAAACGCATCAGATAAAAACATATTTTGCAGGATGAGTACTGACTGACAACTGCTAATATTGTAATCCTTAAAAGAATTTGATTTAAATTTAGGGATTTAATTAAGACATGACGATAAAGCTGCTCAAAATAGACAATAAAAAGGGAGATTTTATGGATTCATATGAACTTTGGCAGCAATAATCAATCCATGCTGGAGGAAAGTACACATTATCCCAGCAGATACTGGGTCATGCTAGCTTTTGTCTCTGATAAAAATTGATCTGTCCTAAGGCTGAATAATGTATTTTAGGAATGATATCATTCAAGTCTTGCTTTTGTATTATGCAGTACATTCAGTACTGTAATTTGATAGTGGAACATGGTGCTTTGTCTATTTTTGTTACATTCTACTGAAGATCAAAGTTGAGACATAAGTAGATAAAAGTTTCCCTTGGGCCATCAAATGTCAGAAACAATTACGCTCATGTATAAATAGTGATGAATAAATTAAAGAGACTGAATTTAGGGCAGAATCTATGCCTGGACCCACTAAAAACCAGATTCACGCACTATGCCTCGCTTGAAATCTTAAGGCAAGGAAAAACATATCCATTCCACTTGAGGCTTTCAGCAACGCAATATAATGTTTTAAAGTGTTTGTGGAAACTCTTCTATGCCATAAGTGAATGCTGAATATTTTATTTTAAAACCACAGGCATCATTATGCAAACATAACAGCCACCACTCTTCCAGTAAGGCTTCTCATGAGGAACTTAAAGCAAGACTATGTAACATCTGCTGAGCAGCTGCAATAGCAGCCTCTGCTGCCACATGTGGTAATTACAGGACACTGGTGCATTTAATTCTGTTGATTACTGGGCAACCAAAATAATTCTCCCTTTGTACTTTCAGATATGAGTCTTAATTGCTGTTTCCTGATCACTTACAGTTGTATAGTAGCCTTGTTAAGTTACTGCTGATGAAAACATATGAGTATGTGCAGGTTAACTCAACAGATAATAAGCAACAGCTGACTCACCTGATGAGCCCTTGGGTGAATTATAATCAATTATCTCGCCAATATGGTCAATCCATGGTCTGGGAAGCTGGTGTGAATTGTAATGTAAGTTTGTCAGTATAACACTAGCTGTTAGCCACTACATTTTAGCTCACAGCTGCTGTGAGTTGTTGATGTTGATGATCATGGAAATAAACACAGTGAGGGATGTCACAACAGTCAGTGTTGAAGTCTGTTCCCTGTCAAATAGTGTAACAGTAGTGCAGTACCCCCACGGCAAGGTACATCAATTCGTTTGGGCTACCAGTTGGAGATGTGCTGTTTGATGCACAAAGAGTCTGTTGTCTGCAGGTCTCATCATCACTGTGGGTGTTTCTGCTTATACTGTTCCTCCCTGCATTATTTCTCAATGTTCCGCTGAACAGACAGCTCCAAATATTTCCAAATCTTGCTGTGTCGACTTGTTTTTATTGAAGAATAGCACTGTTATCAGAGATTCGTTAACTCAGCAATAAACACGTTCAATTTCAAATTTCAAAACGTTTCAAAGCTTTCAATACGAAACATTAACAGCAAGGATTGGAGTCACATCCAGGTAACTACCGGCTCAACCCAAGTTACATAGTGTAAGAACAGGTGTTTGGAGTGTGGATTGGGAGACAAGTTCACCCAAGGCAAACAAGTTCACCCAAGTTTTTAATCTGGTTTCAGGTTTGGTATTCCTATGCTGGCTGGATAAATGCATAAATTCAGACTTCTGCCAACCAAGCCAGCTAACTTCCACTTAGTTCTCTGCTAACTTGAATGGGGATAAAATGATTAAATTGTGCAGCTCTTCTAGACTTTCCAACTGTTACTGGACCAAATTGATCAAATTATGATAGTGAAATTAGTCATTTGGTGGGGGTTGTGTGATGTGGAGTCTATAATGTAAGAATGTGTTGATTGTGTTTTTGTGATTACTCCCACTGACAGAAGGAGGAGACAAAAGTCCTGCACTCCAGCTTTAAAGCCCCCTTCCAGTTCACTCATTAACACTTTTATCTCATTAGTGTCACTGAAAATTACAGAAGACTAGTTGTGAATTTAGGGGGAGTTGCATGCTCGAACAATTCCTTGTAATGAATATATCAAACTCTTCCATTAAGTAGAAGTAAGTAGCCTAACCCAAACTATGAAACACAGCCTCAGATCAAACATACACATTTGGATTGAGGTGTCCACATACATTTGACCATATAGTTCATTAAAAATACTATTTACTGTGACATTATTAAAACATCATGAAATGATGTAATGTTTTAAGACACTGTGCTGTTGGTAGGAGTGGTTTTCTTGCAGTTTACAGTAGCACCAAACACACTTTGAACATTTCAACCCCTGAAGGCTTGGCAGATAAACATTTGTGCTTAGTCATTATCCTTTAATGTCCTAAATCTAGTAAGCCTGAATTTGTAAAGATGGCCCAAATCTGAAGGCTGTTGTATACTCTTTCTATTTACTTGAAGTTGTGCAAAATCAAAAGCTTCATGTAACTGTCACTAATCTGATATAAGAATAGAAACAGCAGCTTTAAGTGGAAACATTAAGGCATCTAATTGAGGTAATAGTATATAAGATTTTCATTTGTAAAGATGATAGTATGCATATGATCACCGCACTGAAAGCACAGATAAGGAAGTTAAAGTGAATATGTGTCTTTAATAAAAAAATTGCCTAAAAAGATAGCAGCTACCACCGCTTTTATTCATCCCTTTTAGCAGAGATAAAGGTTGACTATAAATACATCTGTGAAGACAAGCTGTTCATCTGCTCTATCATTACAATAGAGTACTTTAAGCTCACACCAGCAGACAAAGACATGTAGTGTGATCATTGGCTACCAAGGTAACCTGCTTCTGTGGCTGGGCACTGTGAAAGGACCTCACAGGGTTAAATAATTAGACATGAGGTGACAGCAACATAAGCAACATTTGAGACCCCCGGAGACAATAGGCAGAGTCAGGTTCAGCCTACCAACTATGGCTAGAACCTCAAACTTTTAGAGAGGATTGTTCCTCTTGTTTATTTAGACAAACTACAAGAATCACTTCCACACCTGACACCCTCATCTTTGGAAATATGGAGCTTAATTTCGGTGCACTCAGAGGAAGACCAGTAATGAAAGGAAAAGCCATTAGCTGTGTATATAAGAACTGCCTCCCTGCCTCTTTGCCAGCAGACAATCATCCAGAAAACAGAAGTATGTAATGTTTAGAGAACAAATGACAGTCCATATTTCCATGGCAGCAGCCCAGCACAGCATTTTAGCGCAATTTAATATTTGATAGGACCCCTTCCTGTAATGGAAACCTTGTGTTTGAAAAGAACCTAATGGGAAAAGATCAGAGCAGTTATGCATTATATGTATTATATTTCTCACTGTTAATATATTCTTATTTTTATTATGAAGTGGGATTTATATTCCATATTAATTTGCATTTATGTTTCCAACATGTTTTTATGTTCATGTTATGCCTATTTTCATGTGAAGCACTAAGTGCATGTAATTTCTTTGTTGCAAAGCACTTTGAGCTGTATATCTGCATGAAATGTGCTATTTAAATAAGGTTCATCATTATTATTATTTTATTATTAACAGAAAGGATATGGTCAGCAATCTGGATGTCAGCTACAAAAGCAGAAAACAAAGTCCACTAACAATTTGTAATGTGCTTGTAGATTAACTTCAGCTTTCTGTGGTAATCAAATAAGCAAAATTTGTATCAGTTATTTTAAAGCACAACACAAATCATCACCTACATCTGTTCTCTCCTTAATCTAAATGCAATAGTATTTATTTGAACCAAAAGTATCCCGTGGACATTGTGTAAAATCCCTTGCTACAACCAATGCATATTAAACAACCATCACTCAATGCTCAGTGAATGATCATACACAAATAAAAATGTTATTCAACTTGTGTACAAATGAAGAAGGAGGGATCTGACAAACCCAGTTAGAAAAGTTGATGAAAAACAGACAGCTGCAGGCAAAACACAGCATCACAATGATCTAATTACTTTCTTCCGCACATCCTCCACAATTACAGTACAGCTGCCTCCCCAAATCACTGGGTATGCTAATAAGTAAAATATCTCATGCTACAACTCTATTACACTGAAACAAACAGCAAAGTCACTGACTGAGCAGGCTGGCTGATAGGAGCTGTGAAGTCCTTTGGGTGTTTATTACAATCTGTCGAGAATTTAGTGTTGAAATATGTGTTGTTGTATTTCATTTAATGACTTATGGAAAGAGTGGATTCTGTTATAGGAGTATATGGTTGGTCTTTTTTGTTTGGTTTACCCATCCAGACACATTGTATATAAAATATTATACTCTTAATCATAAATTGTGTCTGATGTGTGTGTGTGTGTGTGTGTGTGTGTGTGTGTGTGTGTGTGTGTGTGTGTGTGTGTGTGTGTGTGTGTGTGTGTGTGTGTGTGTGTGTGTGTGTGTGTGTGTGTGTGTGTGTGTGTGTGTGTGTGTGTGTTGAAATAAATTTTTTGAATTTACAGATAGGGTGTCATCCCTTCAGAATGATGACAAAGTGAATATTATCTGTTGTTCCAAATTGAGGTGAATTTACATGGTGATGGTGTGTTATGGAGTTGTGGCAATTAGCATAATAATAAGCACAATAATCACAATAAACTTCATTTATACAGCACTTTTGCAGACAGAAAGAATTAAAAATAAAAAGAAAGATGAGACAATTAAGTGAATAAGATCAAATAAATCAATTAAATAAGATCAAATAAATCAAACATTTCCATAGGTTTTTACAAAGAGAAAAGTTTTAAGAAGAAATTTAAAAGCTATTGAATTAGTGTGTCTGAGTACAGTAGGTAAAGAGTTCCATAGTGTGGGATGTGTAAGAGCAAAAGCCAGACCACCCTTAGTCATCAAGAGGCACATACATGGTCAACTAGTCAAAGATGTATGTAGGTGCAAGGCTATATAAAGGCCTTAAAAATGAGCAATGAGATTTTTATATCAATGCAAAATTTAACAGGGAGCTAATGTAGCGAGGCAAGCACTGGGGTAATGTGAGCATGCCTCATTGTTCCAGTAATAAGTCGAGCAGCAGCATTTTGTACCAATTGAGGACAGTCAAGGGAGCCATGGCTGATACCTGAGAAATACAGTGTGTAATAATCTGAAGACTGATGTTTTTTTGTTTTTTTTAATTGTTGTTGAGGAAAAAATAGTAGCTCTCTGATGGACACTTCATTGCATTCTGGTTTTTCAGTTTTGACATTTCTGACATTTTTATTGTTGCAAGGGAGAGTGGTAAGACAATTGCTCTTCAATGGTTTTAAGGATAGTTGTTAAATTGTGGAGAAAGACGTCTGAAGGATTGGAAGAAATATCAATGCCCGGATATGGAATGTTACCAGTTGAGATATTGAAAGGTAATTTTGGGGTTGAAGCCTTTCACTGGTGTTGATTGAGTGGGAGTAGCTGGATTTTGACCAATTAATGGAATAATCAGAGACGGAGGGGTGTCTTTCCATGAGTTTGAACACTGCAGGTAATGATATTGATGTTTTTTTAATACACTAATAAATCGTCAGCATATAAACTGACCTCATTGTTTGTGTTGATGGTTTGGATTCCAGTGATGTGTGTGTCTTGGCAATGGTGGCTGCTAGGGGTTCTATAAATAGTGCAAATAACAATGGAGAGAGAGGACTTTCTCACCTAGTGCTGCAGTTTATTGTGAAAAGTTGTTTAGATGCTGTGGGTGAGTAGTAAAAACAAACATTTAATAAATGGTTCTCATTCCAGGTTATAAACTTAATCAGTTCCATTGATAGGTTTAAGGGAGGTTATCACTGATAGGAGTTGTTTAAAAAAAAAACAATAATAAATATAAGCAGAAGTAGCCCCCACACCCAAAGACACATTTTTGAGTATAGGGGATATTTCTATATAATATGTATGACTAAATAAACAACAGTCAATGAGTTCAGAATAATTTATCCTTGTATAATGAAGTGTTCTAATCTACTTCATCAAGACTGTGTGGGTGCAGTTTAATCAGTTTAATCAGTTTAATCAGTTCTGACTGACAGTGGTTGACAGTGGCCTGGCAGCATCAGAAAACAGCCTCACAACTGTTGTCCAAGTATGATTCAAAACTGCTGGATCTTCATTGGTAGCAGGCTTTTCAATGTTAATGATCATGACATTTATGGATGCAGGTTCACTTTTTATTTCTTTGGGTTGCAGGTTGGTGTAGAGCTACATCTCTGCCAAAATATTAGATGACTAACCCCATACCTAAGTTTCATCATGAAATGTATTATGTAAGTGTTGAAGGTCTGGTTACAAGCAGTGGTGAAATAAAGGATGAGGACAATACACTGTCATTGTACCCAAACACCTTGGAGCCTCACAATATCAGCCACGATGCTTTCATGTACTTGAGGAAGAAAGGCGTGCTTAGCCTGCATGCATAATTGATCGAGTCACTGGGTTAGATGAAAGATGGATTTGCTGTTGTGTACAATGACAGGCGGAAAAAAACATTTCCCTTTGGCCGGGCCCTAATGCGAAAGGAAATGGACTGCCACTTATCGCAGATGCACTGTTATGGATGTCTTGTTTCTTGGGTGAAGCTGCTCTGGCTGTTGCCAAAATGGTCAAACACAATTGTCAAAAGGTTAAGATGAAGGATTTATAAATAGGACTGCATATCAAGTCATATACAGAAGATTTAATGGCACTTATTTGATTAAGAAGAGTGTTTGGCTCCGTGAGTCATGTCAATACAAGGTCTTGAATATGTATTTTAGTTGCATGTCATTCTTCATTCTGTCCTAGTCTGTCCTGGATCACCAAGGCAGCAATGAAAGCTGATTGCAGATTGTTTCAATCCTGCTGACAGGATTTTGGGATAATAACCCCTCCAACCACAATATAGTTGCAACATTGACTGTTATGACAGCTTCCCAACAGTGAAACTAAAATATCTCAATCACCCCCTGATGGCTGGCTGCAGTATAGGTAATAAGTCCCACCCCCTCCATGTCAAACAAAAACTAAAGTACATGTTTTACACAATTTTTCCCAAAGATGTCTGTCATCTTAGGTAGGTCTTATCATGCTGATGATTGTCCAAATGGTAATTTTTCTGATTTATTTTTAATTAGTTATTTGATGATATAAAAAGGGGTGTGACATCATAGTTGACAGTTGTGACAGCCGTTCTCAAACGTCAGGCAGCATGATGGCTGATGGGGCATGTCTCCTGGGTCATCATCCCACTGCCCGACTCTACTGTGCAGACCATGGCTTACATACAATTAAGATGGCAGCCTCCGAAAAAGAAGATATTTTGGCTTCACTTTTGTTTAGTGTTAGTAAGTGGAGACGCATTATCCATCTTTATATGTCAATGATTTGATGTTTCACAGGTCAAATGATAAACTGTTAAGTGTTCTGTAGTAACAGTTTAAACAACAAAAATGATTAAAACTAGACTTTTAAGATCCAGCCCTTGTTGAGCTTGTTTGTCTCTTCTTCAGGACAGATGCTACAATGTAAATTACATACAGTTGCTTGTAATAAATGCTTTAGCTTTTAGACTGACTGGCATTCAAGTGAGCACCATCCCTCAGTGTATGACTGCACTTTTCCAAGTGTGAGTTCGCAGTGGAGAGTACCCAAATAAGCAGATCTCTCAGAGGGATTCTAGTTCCTTTTCTTTTGCAACAAAAGCCCGAGGCCAGCAATGGGGTTTGGAATCAATTGTTCTTGTCCAATAAATTGACACCCACACCTTTTCTTTTATTATTTTTCATTCTTTTACTTTTGGTGAAGATGTAGCAACTCTCAGTGCAAGGAAATATGGATATGATGGATCTCCTTGTAGCACAACATGAGCAGAACCTTTCCAGTGAAAGCTCCAGGTATGAATTTACTCAGATGTGATACCGGCATTCAACTGTCCAGTCCCAGGAGACTCATGATCTGGAGCAGACATGGCCACAGAATTCCGCTGGTGGGTAGCCTGTTTGCCCTAGGAATAACTCAACATGCCAGAGCATTGACACATTGTTATAGACAGCTTTCCTCACTTCAAGTATTTGGTTTAGAGCTGCTAAACAACATGATGTCCCAATTCTACTTTGCAATTTTACGGCTGTCAGAGACAAAAGCTGACAATTGTGAGAGAAACCTATTGAAATCCATGTCAATCCAAAATGATGGTTCTATATCGCATTGAGAGACATGTCCAGCAATGGCTTCAGAGCTTTGGTGACCTAATAGCCTGCAAAAAATTCAAACAGTATGTCACCACTGCTATAACCCATATCTACCAACCAATCAATCAGAGCATGACAAAGAAAAAATGCACAATAGACCGATGTAACATTAGATGAGTACCAATTTTGCATAAAGTTTAGGGGGAAAACATGGGTTTTCCTTTGACACATTCATGGCACACACAAGCCAGACCAATGGTGGTGAAATGTGTGACTTTGATGCATTTTCAATCATATGAGTGGCACAGATGGATGACACAAACTGATGACATGTTTCTGCTTTCATATAGTTTTTATTTACATTGTAGTGCATTCCTCATATAATCTGACATGCCTTAAATTGATATTGTGCAGTCTGGCACAGATTGGGGTCAAGATTTTATTAGACCCGTCTCACACAGCGTGACAGACAATAAACTTACATGGTCGTTGCTGTCACACAGTCTAAAGACAATTCAGTTACGCACAAGCCAACTATGGACTGAGCTTGGCAGTTTACTTAAAACTATGGTGTTTGGAGACTGCATCGGGTAAGACAGACACATAAAACTAAGACTGAGGAAAGAAATAATAGGAAGACAAAAGGTTATTGAGAGATCAACAACACATAAACATGGAAACAGGTAACTGTAAAAGTAATGGGTCATTGTAACAGGGACACAGAATATTCTTAAACAACAAGAACAAAGCAAGTGCAGACTATACGCTATGACAGGATCCAGGATGTTAATCATAAATAAGGAGATTATACAGGGGCCACAATGACATATCATAATGTGTACTTCATGAATGTATACTTCGTTCTGAATGATCCATAAAGCATGGAGATTACACTTAATGGTAGAGAATAAAACTGGATGATTTGATATTGTTTCAGCTCCAAATCATCAAACAATGATTACTCACCACTGTCTGTGCTTTATTCCATTTATTTTACAGCAGAAATGACAAATGCAGATTTTTTTCAGATTGTTTTTTTTATCATTTTTGGTAGGAAAGAATTACAAGAGGAACAACAACAAAAAAGATGAGTATTCTTTCTCTTTCAACAAGGACTTTTTGGACATTTTTGTGATTAACTTCTTTATATATTAGAATTAAGTTAACTCAGTGTGTAAAAATAAAATGTTAGTGATCGGTCATTTTTAAGATAACTGTAATTTATCATACTGTATTTACACATACCAATAGCTTGGAACCTGTTGACAAAATAATATAAATTAAATCCAGTGATTATTTATGTGTGCAGTTGAACACCTTAATAAGCATGAGGTGCCTCCAGTTGGAGTTAAAAAATTCTCAAATATTTTGAATCTGTTATTTCCACTGTGTAGCAACACCCCACCTAATTTTTCCAAGTACCCTACATTAAAAGCATCAAACAATTATTCTTGTTAAGTGTTTTGGTGCACTCAGTAACGCCATTAACATGGTATTAATACCACCTTGGTTGACTAGATTGTAACCAGAAAGCTCTTTGCCGAGACGTGTAAATGCACTCGAGACACATTGAGAATGAGACTAATCTAACCACCCGAACCACCTCCGGAGTTGGTCAGGGAGACATTCAACCAAGTTAACAACATTTGTTGTTTGGCTGTTTCTCCTGCCTGTATAAAGCAAGAGGGCTGCTCATTAACAGAGGCTAAAATATTTGTTAGGATATTGCTGAATGGAGGTCAAGGAGACAACAAGACACATAGTTATGTTTGTTTGTGCTTATTACAACATCCTGATGGAAAGAGAAATAAGATTTCATAGCATGTCATACCAGAGACAGTCCATCCACAGTCCGTCTACGAAATGCATGTTCGGTACACGAGGGGACTGTTGTTTGGAATTTGGTTGTTGTTGGCAGATGAGGAGGCAACAGTCTCCTGCACCATATATTACCCTCATGTAGGTTTACGATGCTAGTGTCCATAAGTATAGAAACCAGTCTGAGTTTCAGTATAGTGACCAAATGTATTTTTTATACCTCACTTTGAAAGATACAAATGTGTTTGTAGTGGATGTAGTGGAGAGAGTAGTAGTAAATATGACAAATGGACTCCAGTGACCATGGAAGTCGGGTACAAACTAGTAAACTAGTAGTAGTGCATGTGTTACTAATGTTGTGAGAACAACACCATGTACACATCAGAGATACCAATACCTAGTATAAATAAATATTAAAAATACATGAATAAGACTTACATTTTACTGACTAAAAAAAGACTATAAACTCTTGTAAAAAAACAACAAATACATTTTTTTTTTTTAAAACAAACAAACAAAACCCTAACAATAATCAAATAACTAATGTGTTACAATTTTTTTTCCTTTGACTGGTACTGTAAGTATAAGAAGATTCACTGTATCTCTCAAAGTTCCTACTTCTTTCAATGAATCTCTCTTGATAAAACTGAATATTCTCTTGGCGAGTCTGAAATCATTACTAAGATTTAAAACTATATATTTTAAGTTACTGCTAGAAAATATCAACAACAAAAAATATTGTAGTAGCAGTAGTAGCTGTCATCACAAGATCAAATAAAGGAGTGAAAAGCTTTCCCTGTCTCAGAAAAGGGATTTTAATGGCTTTTATAGCTTTAGGGATGTTTGTTACAGAGTAAAAACAAGAATGACTGGAAGAAAAAAAAAACACTCAAAACAGTCCTCTTCTTGTGTAAATGATCTTTCCCTCTTCACTGTAGTAAATCTCCCTAACAGTATTGATTTTCCTCCCATCTAGAAATAAGTGGCTGAGGTGAGAGAGCCTCCACAATGTTGTTTTGCTCTCACATCTGTCTGTGTTGTCTGTTGGCTGACTTTAGCTGCAGCAATATGAGCAATATGAATGTGATAGATATCCGCTTCTGGGTATGTTGGCCTCATTCCCCAAGGCATGGACTTTATTATGATTATAGTCCCCAGCGGGCATATGGGACTATGATCAGTTGTGCCAATACCCATGTCACGATTCCTCAAGTGCACTTAAAGAAGATAGGAGGAAATAAGTGACTGAGTAAGTACCCATTTTCTTCTCAACCCAGAACTGTAATTTACGGACCAGTAATAAGATAAAGAATTTCCGAAGGTCTACGGCTCCCATAACCTTTGACTCTTAAGTGTGAGGCATTCATTAGTTCTTAGACCAACATCTCTCTAAAAGCCAACATGCCTGACTGCTCAAAACAAGCCAACTGAATAAGGAAAGTGCACTTGGAAGTTTGTCAAAAGAGACAGCAGCCAATAATCGATCTGGTGAACAAAGTCAGCCTTTTCTAATGATTCTGTCTAACTCTGATTATTCACATCAGACGTTTGGATATACAGTATATGCACCCTGCCTAGCATCACTAAAATCTGATGAGCATTATCATCAATTTAGAATGCTGCTTCACTATGTCAGTGTGGATGTTTTCCTTTCTGCATCCGCTGTCCAATCAGGTTAGCATGAAACAGGGGCTGTTATAGGAAGTAAGAGGCTGCCATAAAATTGGCTCAACACAGAACTCACATCAAAGTCTGGCCGTAAAAATGTTGTTTGGCTTCCATGAACCCACAATTCTCTTTCATGGTTTAATCAGCAGATTTCAAGGGAAACAGTTGGAGGAAAGTATTTGTTGCACAACCTGCTGTCAAGCCCACCTTGAATCAAGGTGAATCTGCCTTCCCTGTGGGTATGTCACCAAAACTCACCATATCAATAATTCTGCTCGGTTTACAGAATCCCATAAGACCTCTGCTGTCACACATCAGCTCTAAAATAACGTGATGTGTCATGATGCAATCTTTGTCCTTGTCTTCACTGACTGGTTTTCTGTCCCCTACCCTTAAACCATAGACTTTTGAGATTTATTTGAGGAAAGTCTATCTTTTGAATTGTCAATTACTCACTGCTTGTTGGTTTGAAAGGTGGCTCTGAAAAGTAGATTGCTCCCTCACTTCACAGAGTGTGTTGGTGTGTTTTTTTATTTTTCCGCTTTGCAGTGTGTCGCAATGTAATCCCATAACCTTAAAAGATAGGACACTGAGGAGTACTGAAGATATTCAATCTTTATAAAGGGGGAGCACATTCAGTGTGAGGATAAGGATCTGGAAGAAATGGTTTGTCAAAGTGGCTCATACTTTCAAAAGACCTTTTCCTGACATGCATTCCTGTGTGCTTCCTAATAACAACATTATTAGGTGAGGATACTGACATTTGAGAATGTGTTTTTGTGTTTCCCTGCTAATGCGTCAGTCCGTGGTCAACATAAACCTTTCTCAGACTCAGAGCTGAGCTCCTTCAGGAGAGCATTCCCTTCCAAAATGCACCCATAAAAAGCATCCCATATAATCTCTTAGGGAGGATAGCAATTGTCCAGCATGCCTTGGATGGATGATACATTAGTGCACAGAGGTTGTAGATGGAGTTTGGAAGGCTGTGGGGGTTGAAGAGCAGTCCATTGGCTTCATCCATTAGTGTAATGTGTTCTTGTCCATGCAACAGCCAATCCCCTCAATGCCCCGGTGACTACTTTATCATGTTCTATCGTCCTTTTCACTTCCCAGTTTTGTTTGGGGAGATGAAACAAAAAACAATACACTGTATCAGGGAGTTGTACCCCGTCTAGCAGCCGATAATGTATCATTCCCTTTCCTCGATGCCTCAAGGTGTTCAAATAAGAAGATGAAAGATTGAGCAGCAGGCCGAGATGCTGAAAATGGGCTGTCTCATCGCACCGAGAGAGTGGACATAAATATATTCTTTGAGGTTTATCCGTATCTTTTGATCCTCTTACTCTCACACCACGAATGTTCCTTTTCACACTGACTAGTTTGATCTATTTCCCAGACCTACATTGGGACATCAGAAAATGCACATGATCAAGAAGATGCAGTTCTTTTATAATCATGAAAGTAAATTAAATATATTTATCAGAAAATGATATGGAAGAAACATTAACAGAGTAGCAATTCCAGCACATGGAAACAGTTTGTACAAACACTTTGAAATCAATGAGAGAAAAATCAAGGAAGGTATAAATGAGTCATGCTGGAAGCATCCAAAATAACAGCATTTGGAGCATACAGTAATGAATGTGAAAGTGAGACTGAAAACAAAAGTTTAAAGCTGTTTTATTAATACAAGAGTTCCTCTAGCTATACAAAATAAATAAATAACAAGGATTTACAGAGAAAAACAATGAAAAATTTAAACTTAATTTTCGGTGAGTAATGTAGTATCTGTATGGGTCAATTGTACTAAACTTGGAGTAAGTAATTGCCCTGATTCTGATCCTGCATTCATTGACACGCAAGAAGAAGTGTCTTTGCCATCTACCGGCTTCCAGTTGATGTTTTCCTGCGTTTGCCGGCATCTGCCGCCGCCACAGCAGCACATGCCTTGCAGCTGATAGTGCTGCCAAAAAGTCCAGAGCTCACTGCTCTGGGTTGTAAATATGCATACATGTGATGATTAGCCATGCAATGGAAAGACATCACACATTTCATGATATGAGTACGAATATCCAGCGGACTGCTGGAATGTTACTGACCTAAGGAGTTTGAATGCTATTGCAGTAAACATACAGTAAAACCTGCATAAATATACAAACATTTACAACTGAGGGGTGTGAAATTTTTTATAATTTTTTCAAAAATACTTCCATTCAGCAACCCGCTTCAGCTTTAGTTGTCAGGGTGGGCGAGAAATGGGCTTCAAATATTTGAGAATCCCTTCAGCAAAGGGATTCTCAACAACTTTTTTTTTCATTTTCTTTTGGAAACATGGAGGCACAGATTTCTTTTGGCTGAGCATCAAAGATTGTTGCATGGCTGTAGGCAAAAACGCAGCGCCTGTTTAGTATGTCCACTGAGCATAATGTTCAAGGTTTTTTGTCTGAAGCCATTCCCGAGTTGCCAAATTACTGCAATCATTTCTATTTAGTCTGAATAAAAGGGGGATCTGTTTAACTGGAGTTTGGAGGAGACATCACTGCCTTTCTCCAGGCAGTGGAGAGGCATCTGGAGTGTGTGTGTGTATGTGTGTGTATGTGTGTGTGTGTGTGTGTGTGTGTGTGTGTGTGTGTGTGTGCGTGAGTCCGCACTGTATGGAGGCTTGGGATTTCAGGAGTCACGGAGAAGAGAAATATTCCCCTAGAGAAGAAGAGGGAACAGCTGAGACTCAATCATAGGATTACCAAGCAGCTGGGGAGAAGTATTACGCCAAATAACCCAAGAGTTTTGCTGTATAATTATTACTTTCATTTGACATATTTAATGTGTGTGTGTGTGTGTGTGTGTGTGTGTGTGTGTGTGTGTGTGTGTGTGTGTGTGTGTGTGTGTGTGTGTGTGTGTGTGTGTGTGTGTGTGTGTGTGTGTGTGTGTGTGTGTGTGTGTGTGTTTGTGTGTGGGCGGCCATTTATTTTTCACACTGTCATGCCTGGTTGCAAAAAACAAGACTGCTTTTCTTTCAGGGCATGTTTCCTCACTTTGTCAAACTCTGGAGTTTTGTGCCTGCCAGCATGATAGACAAACAGTTCAAATCAAGCACGTTCAACAACATGTACCAGAATGACACTGATGGTTGTTTTTTGCCAAAAGAAGCATCAGGGTCATTTGTCCTGTCCAGGTGAGATTCATCATACTCTTCCACGGACTGAGTGAACTCACTAAAATGTGAAGATTGGATTTTTTTTAAATCAATATTACAGAAAAATGGATGGGGACTGCCTCTTTTCTGTTTTTTATTTTCTGGGTTATTTTAGGGATTCCTGGGCATAATCAGTTGTTTTATTGGAAGAAAACGGTGGGATTAACAGCACCTCCTTACAGCATGACATAATATCTGAGGACTAGGACTAGAACAAGTGGACTAGTTTAAGTGTACATTTGAGTATGTTTACTGTTTGTAAGAAATTTGTTAGTAAAAATGTGTCAGAGTTGTTAGGTGATCCTTTAAAACTGATCTTGCAATTCAACCAAACAAGCATCTGGACATGTGAGAGAACTTTACTGTTTAATTTTTTTGCATTAAACTAAGATACAACAGACTAGTGCACAGCCAGAAACCTGTACAACCATTTACTGTTGTCTCATGTGTTAATTTTGATTGTCACTTTGAAAAATGTAAAGAAGAAGAGCAGAGATGGAGAACAGAAGAGCTCATGGGGTTTCTCTTCTTTATATGGAGACATTTTCACCATGACGTCAGCTAATATCAATGCAAAAAGCCATGTAAACTCAGCCCACCATAACACAGCATCTCTGATGGCAAAACAGCTACTGCCTGGTTGCTCCCTTCTCAGAATGCTCACTGTGATTGGTCACAGTCTTAACTACAGGAAATATTGGTTGTTGATTACTTCATCTCTTCTTGCATAATTGGATCATGCTTTAATGGCACGCCGACGCTTTACTCCTCTGTACTCAGTGGATCCCAACAACATGGATGAGACTGCTCTCTGAAGCTACGGTTATAACAATAATGTTTAGTCTCTGGAGGGGGGAAGATCCCCTTAAAATCCTAACCCTAAAATCCTAACCCTCTAACCCTAACCCTTAAGGAAGTTAAATCATGGCTTCTTCTCCTTAGTGTGAAATTGCATGCTGTGACTGAGCAAGTAGAACTGAACACAGAGAAAACAATCACCAAAGGAAAAGGTGAATAAGCAAAAAAACAGTAAAAATTGTATATATATATACACACACACACACATACATATAATATATATTTAAAAAATGGCGTGTTGATGTATCACATGCTATATGCAGAAAAAAATGTGCCTCTCAAATTTTCATCGTAGAGTTATAAGATATCGTAACACTGATATATTTGACAGGTAAATATCACTGTGGCAATCACTAGTTCATTTTCTCTCAGTCTGCCAGTCACTTGTCTCCTCTGTCATAGGCCTTTTTCACAGCAGACAGGTGTTGCCAGTGACATTAATAATGACTGTGTTACATCCAGGACCCTGAAACTGAGGCAACTAAATATAACCCAGTCACCGTATATGTTATTATTTACACCTGTGCTTTTCCTTCTGTGACATGTCCTATGTGAAAAATAGATATTTCAGAACCTCCCACTTCAACCTCCATGTCCTGCGTATGTCCTCAATGTGTTCAGACCTGATTTCCACACCCACCTGCACACCTGCTCCCTATAGACTTTGCCATGTTGTGTTTGTTGCTGTCTGAGCTGTAGGGTTCTAGCCTTCTTCTCTTGTTATCCTGCCTGACTTGTTTTTTTAGCCTTACCTGCCCTTTTGGGTTTTTGCCTGCTTGTTCATGCCCTTTCGTCTTAGTTGCCTGCTCTGATTGCCTGCCTGTTGCAGACATTTTGCTTTTTCCCTAACTTTTACTGCCTGCAGAATTGAGCTTTATATTACAATATTTCAGGGATGACTCTGGAAAATGACCTGTGGTGCAGCAGGACCATGATGGTGACTTATTTTTGTAAATGTATGTCCTTTCAGTTACTTCAGATGTCAAACTATATTATTTTATGCCGAGCTTCTTTTCTGGAAAACTACATTATTGTGATAACAGATTGTGAGATCAGTACTGATTAACTTAATGCACACAGTACAGATTATTATCATCATAAAACCGCAGCTGGCTGTCTAACTTCCTGTAATCCTAACTTTAGCTCGATGCTCATCCAAATTTAGACATTTTCATATAGCCCCAAGGAAGTAAGCAAGCAGCTCAATACTTCTATGTAAGGTGTGAGAAGTCAGGGATATCCTGCAAGCTTTCTGAATCATCAGAGTCAAATACCGGATTCTGTTTTAAGGTGGAAGTGCTTTGATATCACCCAATGAGGATTGTCGGGCCAGCATGAGTGTTTGTAGTAGCTCGAGGATACTGAATATATTTTATGCCTATGGAATAAACCTAAAGCCCTTGGAAAAATTACTAATGCATTGCTCATATATAAGTCAAGTTTAAAATTAACTTTTTGGTCATGTGGAATACTAAGTGCACCACAGGAGAGCTAAATGAGCTGCATAATGTTTTTCAGTCAGTTTTGTAAAACCAAAGGCAACTATGAGAGGTGCAGAAACAAAAATCAGGTTTAAAGCCAATTCTCATAGGCCAGAAATGTGTTGCATCGATAATCAACACAGAACTTATTTTTCTGAACCGTTTTAATGTTTTAAGATATCAATTACAATATTTTTTGACTACAGATCTACTAATGAACACCTACATTCAAGCCTCAGCAAACTGACCTTTTTGTTCTCAGGAGGATCGATAGAAAATCACTAGGTTCACCGTAATGCCAACCAGTGAAATAAAATAATCTCGCTGGTTCCTGAGCTCTTCATAGATATTTTCAGATATGTGACCTTTTAAAAAAAAAAAATTCATGGACTTGAGACAAGCAAAGGTCTCCCACAAGCACAGAAACCTTTTTACCAGCTCTTATAAGCAGCGATGAAATCCTCTTTCATGTTTGCACAAAAATGTTGGATGAGATTACCTATCTTATCATTGCCAGTACCTCTCTTTCACACTTCCAACGCCTACCAGCCATTTTCTGCTCCAGGGATTGAAACACAACCACTCACCCAGTCTTAAACCCTTTGTCTACTGTGTCTGTTTTTGTTGTATTTATGTTTGTTCCAGTTCAAAACGATATCATCCCCTTGGGAAAATCCTTTTTTAGTGAGGTACTTTACAATTTGGAGGAAAATGCATGATCAAAATAGAGAAATGCACAAGATGTGTGTAGGAAAGACCAGACAATTGACTGAAGAGAGAGGTGGGAGCATGTCAGATTTGGAGACAGTAAGTGGGAGCTACAGTATTTTGCAGGGCCCCCTTGATGCCTGAATGGCAGAGGTTTTCACCACTGTGAAGGAGAACCTCTTTGTTGTTCATTTTCAAGTGGCTGTCAGTGACCTTGTGTTTGGTGCCAAATGGGCAAACACAGTACGGGTATAATAGTGTTTCAGCCCATCTGTGTTTGCCATCTGTAACATCATCTCAGCTCCAAACAGCTGAGCTTCCAACTCCAGTCTTTGGCTCCTTGCGTTGGCTTCCATGAAGCTGATTGCTCTTCCCAGCAGATACAGCATTAGCATAGTCATGCTCTATCTGCAATAATAGTCTTTTTGTTAGGTTCTTTTTTGGGCTACTTTGGGGCAGCAGGCATTGCACCACCTTTTTAGCAGATACAACCAGCAACCTTGTTAGTAAACAGTTCCCTGTTTATAAATCTAACAGACACAGTTCAATCTCAATTTAGCATTTGTGTAATCCTATTCTTGTATTATAATCCAATTATTGTATTTTTTCTGTATTTCCTCCTACAAAAACGTTCTAATAAATGTATTATAATGACCAAAATCTCAGATTCTACCACAAGCCTTCTGAGGGGAGGGGATCTCTTTTTCTTTCATTACTTCCTTCAGTAACTTCCTTAGGTACAATTTTTGGGGAGAAGAGGTTTTTCCTCAGATCTATTACGTTTATGTACCTAAAAGCACAGTCTAGCACAGGGGGCAGATCCCCAAGCTCAGGTTAGAAGAGATTTATTGTAGCCACTAGGACGTGACACTGGTCACACCTACAGCCCATCAGGTAATCAGGGGAGGAATTCACTAAGCTGGCTTCCAAGCAGCATGGTCCGTCTGGTCACACCTTCAGCCCATCAGGTAATTAGGAGAGGCATTCCCTCACCCAGTTTCCAGGCAGCATTGTGAGTCATTGGCCCTATTTATACCTGGCATTAACAGGCATCTTGAGTGATCCAATCACAGGTGGACAGCCGAGACACATTGTCGTTTACACCTGTCTCTATTATGCATCTTGAGCTGATCATGTATCCAGATTTCGTTGCTGCCTGTGCCTGGGATGCATTAACATTTACACAAGCTGTGTGGTCCCAGATCATTTCAGCAAGTAGTTTGAGTGATTGGATCACAAAGCATCTTGAAGGATGTTTACACTTGTGTTTAGCACTGTCCGCTTGTAAAGCAATCAGGCAACATCCCTTTGACTTCTACCAACAGGCTGTTAAGAGGATCATCAGTTCAAATGAGTCTACATTGTTCTAACGTAACACAATCTAACTATGTTAGCTATTCTGGAACTATCGTGGCTCACCTGGTGTCTTTCCCTCTCCCATAGGAAAACAGACCTCCATTAACACTGTGGGAAAACTGGGTGATAACGGATGGTAGAAAGGCTCACTGTGATCTCTCTATGTTGTGCCCGCAGAAGATGGAGCAACCCTTTGTGGAGAAAAGGCTAAAAGCCATAGACCCCAGATGGGAGGAATCTTCAGTTTAGGTTCGACCCCCTTCCCTTTCCCCTGATTCCTTTTTATTAAAGGAGGCACTTTGTTTCATGTCATCAGTCTGAGTCTCCTATTTTATGGTGAATCTTGCCACCAGAAGTTCATAAACCTGCCTTTAAGAACTTTGATTGTCCAGCTGTCATATTTTTACGGAGTATAATTATCTGTGTCTCAGAGCATTCAAGCAAGAAATTGTTTCCCTCTGGATGTACATGAATATCATTTTGAAAAGCAATCACTCCTTGGTTCTGATACAGCTCACTGATGCAGCTCTTACCGACAACACAACAGAAGTGCAGTCGTGTGCAAACAGATTGTCTCTCACAGCTCCTGTGTGCTTGTCTTACTGTTGTTTACGTGTGTAGTTGCTGTGACCCCGCTGATTGGCCAAGTCTCAGCCTACTGCTATATATCCCTTCAAGCATTCACTTTAATTCTTTTCTGAATGTCAGATACCGGTTTGTTTTTTAATGTCAAGGCTATTAACGCGCCTGCATTTCATTGTGCATGTGTAAGTACAGGGGAACCAATGTGCTTGTATATGAGTTTTTTTTTAAGTTAGTTTTTTCTCATATGTAATTGTATATGTTTACATTATTGAACATTGTTCGTATTGGTATAACTACACAAAATATGTACATTTCATTTATTTCACCTTGGAGGTTAACATGGACGATTCTATCTTTCAGGCTGTAGCTCAGGAAGTAGAACGGTTCATCCATTCATTCTGTTCAGATGGATGGATGGATGGATGGATAGATAGATGTAAACTTTATTGATCCCCTTGGGGAAATTTAGGGTCCAGCAGCTTAATACACAAAGACATCAAAGAACAATATACTAAAAAATGAAATACAATATACTAAATAAGAAAAACAGCAAGGGCTGAGGCTGTGTGATAAAGTGCAAAAATAAAATGAAATAGAAATAAAGATAAAGATAAAAAAATAAAATTAAAATAAAGTGCAATACTGAATGCAATACAGAATGAATATAGTTCATTCTGGTTCTATCCTTTTCTTGTCCTTGAAAAGGACACTGAATCCCATAGTGTGCAAGGGAATATTCAGTAGCTTTGGACAAAAGCATCATCCAGATAAATGTAGTGTGAAGTTAAACAAATAGCTCACTATATGTTATGTGAAATATTCTTCCTTGAGTGCTTCTATATAAGTCATTTTTTAGAAACCAATCCATTAGTGTAGTTAGTTTTCAAGCAAGTGTGTGTGTGTGTGTGTTTTAAAGGTTACAGTATGACCTGATTTTAGGGTTAAGGCTATAATTAGGCTGAGGTTAAGGTTGAGGTTTGGGTTAGGTAGAGCTTCTAGGATGATATCTTTTTGTAGTACATTATCTAACCTGCTGCCCTCACTGTGCGTTTCCAGCTGTATTGTATCCGATCCTTTCAGAAGCACCTTTCACTTTGAACATGTTCCTTTCATGAGTATCTGGGGCCCGCTGGCAAGTCAGCTGACACTAACTCTCCCGGTGGTGTCATCAGCTTCAGAAATACCAGTATTTATACATAACCCATACACACTTAGAATGTACTACCAAAGTGTATGAAATTCAAAGGCATCCGTGACCACAAATTATCTGGTATTTATCTAAATGTACTATTTTTCTTCTTATGACCATGAGCTCAGACTAGAAAAAGACATTACCTATTTAAAAATACATATCCCTGAGTAAAATGTCTCTTTTTAAAGGATGTTTTTACACAGTGGGGTAAACTGTAATATTATTCAGATAGAAAGCATCTGAAGTCAAGATTTGTCCAAAACTGCTAACTGCACTGACAGAACTGTTTTTCTTTTCTTTTTCTTTCCTTTTTTGAATTCTATTTTTGTCTTTTTTGAAGACAAGATCAAACCATCAAACAAAAAGTTGGGGGGGGGGGGGATTTGACACATACAGGTAAACATGACTGAAAAGGGAATTAAAGTGACATTATGCATTTTATGCAACATTTGAATGTAAAAGTGCAAAACTGAATTGCCCAAGGATGGAGATGAAAGACAGGATATGTAGTAAAAGCAATGAAAGTGCAAATTGAGTGATGTTACTGGGGATTACTTGGGAGATTACTCTGTGATTACATGAGTCCCCAAATGTGTACAGTATGGTGTTTTAATGACTTCAAACATGTTTATTAATTATCCAATAAATTATCACTTATTTTCCTATCTGTATAATCAAAACCAGAACAAATAAGATGTAACAAGACCTAGCAGACAGCTATTAATCTTCATAGAAAAGAGACTGCATTTCTGTTTTTCAACACACAATTAAAATTAAAATTCAAATTAAATTGCATAAAATCTTCCATTGCCTGTTTGTGCCCACCATTAAAATAATTTAAGATGAGAACAGTAACATCAATCATGTGTTCTTCTCCTCTAATGCAATTGCTATTCTGAGAAAGTGATAACCGGGAGTGGAGACAGATATTTATGTGGTGCCTGCGTATCCAAAGATCAATTATGTGATTTAGTCTGAGAAGGAAATGTGACTGGCATCAGAAAGAAGCTAATTTAGTTGGGCTGTTCGGAAAAAAGCTAAAACATTTACAATGATTTAAACATAAAAATCAAGGATTGATTGGTAGGTTGGACGAAATTAAAGTACATTTATAGTACAAGCATAACATAATGGCTGACTTGAGTATTTCCACGTTGTATGACTATAACTAACTTTAGCTGAACAGCTTTTACCTGAAATGTAGCCTAGTGTAAAAGTAGAGAAGAGTTTTAAAACAGTGAACGAACTCTGTGATGTCAACAATATCTCTGAAGTTTGCTAATATTAGCTAACATTAGCTAGTTGTGGAAAGTAACAAAGTACTCAAGCACTGTACTTAAGTATTATTTCAAGGTACTAGTATCCTACTATATTTCCATTTACTTTACACTTCCACTTCAGTACATCTCAGAGGGAAATGTACTTTCTACACTATTACATTTATTTGACAGCTTTAGTTACTTTTCAGATGAAGGTTTGACACAATGGATAATATAACAAGCTTTTAAAGTACAACACATTTTCTGTAAGAAAAAGAGAAACCTTATTATTAAAGGTTTTATTTAATTTTTTATGAAGTAGGTTTTTCACTCACCCAGCTACTCTAACTGCCATTTTTCAAGTTGTTTTTTTTTTTTTTTTTTTTTTTTTTTTTCATTTTGCAAGTTTTTCTTGACAGATCCAGTAACTGACCTTTTTAGTTTGTGGTATAATGGCTCAAAATGTTACTCCCATGAACTCACACTGGGTCCAGAAGCTCAACATACTTTTTTATTCTCATTTGAGCTACAGAAAGTGATAACGGTTATCATCAAAGAATTTTATGTCGGATCCCCTGTGGAAAGATCAAGTAATTCATGCCAAACTCTGAGGGCAGCCAGATGATGTTCCATCCCCATAATACAAATTGGTCTGACTTTAATAGTTGATGCAAGCTGAAATGCAGGGATTGTTGTCCAAAGAGCTGTTCATCTGATAATGATGAGCAATTAGAGAAGTACTGGTGCTTTGAATGAAAGCTTGGCAATATGACAGCGCCACGGTCATAATGATGTTACACATCCAAAAAATAGGGAATCCAAAGCTTCAAACATCATCAACTAGCGTTTTCAAAGTGGAGTGATGTTTTTATGGCTAGGACCCCTTACTGATATATGAAGGCCAGTTCTTTACATCAATGTCATATCCAAATACACCACACTGCTACACGTAGGCTATGGAAACATCCTGTTTTTTTGTATTCATAAAGAAACAACTCAAACATCACATTTTCAATGAACCACTGACCTGTTTCAGTCAATCTGTGAAAGTCTTAGCATCGGGAATTATTGCAGTATAATTCCATTGTCACAGCATTTTGCAAGAATTGTAACCCACAGGAGCTTATGTTGTGACATCTGCAAAATACATTGTTTTATGCAGTCATACCTTCTCTCCATGAATGTCCTTCCATAGAAAAATTGGTCACATTAGTTACTGCATTTAATATTTACCTGACAAGAAAACATTTTTCATAGTTTTTCTTTTAATAAATAATGCTACAATAAATTAATGCTTATTTGCAGATATCATTAATCATTTATCTTGATCTCATTAAAAATGTGCTGCCCACATCCACAGGGTAAAAGTTTGCAAAAAATAAACAGTTTTCAGGGGTCCATAGCACAAACAAAAAAATAACTCAATACACTACCAAAGGGGTTGAAAGAACTTTTGATCAATACCAATAACTTGGTTATTACCTTGGTAGACATTTAGATTTCTGGCTTTCAAGGCATACTTTTCAATTTTCCATTCTATTGTGATGTGATTTTCTTTCATTTCCGCCTCTTTTAAGGTACACATAAGCTGTGCCAGCCATTGTTGATGCCAGTCTTGATGCCAAGCAATTCCTTGCTCACTCATGAAGTTCGATCAAATCATAAACAACTTAATGCCCTTTTGAGTTTAACTTTCACCATCTGATCAGGGAATATTCAACCCTGTCCAGTTCATCTGAGTTATAAACAAAAAATCAAAAAAGATGGGGAAAAAAAACTCTTAAAGGGTAAAAAAAAACATATGTGAAACCAAAAAAAAAAACCCTCAGTTGTAAAATAGGAATTAGATGGAAGCACAGAAAACTTTGCTTATGTGTGCAAGTGACACTTTCAACAGCTTACAGCATTATGGGAACGGGAAATGTGGAAAGACCCAGTAAATAATGAATGAATCACTTTAACTGATGGGCAGTATAAACTTATGGCAGCACCCATCCCTTCCATCAACTCTTTAGATCAATAAACAAAACATTAAATACAACTTTTATGCACTATATATATATATATATATATATAGCACAGCAACAATACATAAACTAGAGGGTGAAATATGGATGCAGAATCATAAGTAAAACTGGGAATAAATTGAGTGGAATCTAAATATTTTTCACCCTTCCTTCCTCCCTTCCCATCCAAATAATTGCAAGAGCAACACATCGTGTAAAAAAACTTTTATTACAGTTACAGAATGTAAAATCATTTTAGTTATTTATATATTAAACCTTCATTTTTTTTTAAACAGAAACAAATGTGTTGTCATCATACAACCACGCCATACCAACACTTGGGCTGACGTCACTACAGCAGCCGTTCTAAATGACCCATCACTCCCGTTCAGCAGCCTGAGGAATGCAGTGCTAGTGTAGCTAATTCAACCTGAGCTCAACATCTCTTCAATATCATGTATTAGCTAATGAGCTTCAGCTGCTGACTACAGCTGCAGCACAGTAACAGATCTGACTCGGACGTCCTGCAGAAATAAATTAACTAATGACATCATACACAACGAAAAGGCATTTGTTAAAGGTAGGCACCTATTCCCAGGAAAAGGTGTATGAGATCTAATTAAGACAAAAGTTTCATTTCAGATTAGAAAACTCAGTGATTAATAAAATCTTAATTATAAATAGGCATTAGAGTTAATAATCAAAACCCTAAAAAAAAAAAAAAAGACCATGGCAGATTAAGTACCCAAAACTGTAAAAAAAGACAAAAACTAACTGCACAGTAATACTCTATGAATTGGCAGTAACCAGACACAACTGGTTATTTCAACATCTTGAAAATAGAAAAACATAGAAAAATGGAAGAAAAACAAAACAAAACGAAAAACTTTGTCCAGCAGACACTTAGATGACAGACATGCTGTAATGCACTTGGATGGATTTCAGCAAATGGAGCAGACCCGCTTTTGAATTGATAATACACTAGCTCCAGACATCAGGTGATAGAACTTTTACCTGTATACTAATTGTAAATCACTGTGGAAAAGGGTCAGCTAAATGGCTCAGGTGTAAATTTAACTGTCCGTTCCACCAGGTAAATTTCTTTAATTGATAACTCAAGACTTGAGAATCAGCCTTTTTGTCACATACAATATGTATATTTCAGCGTCAGTAATGAAGTGTTACATAACCGTCACATATTTAAGGCCAATTTTTTTTTAAAAGCTGAGGCGGTTGTGACAGGCATGTGGCTGTGTTGTTTTTTTTTGTATAAAGATTTTTGACTGCTGCACTATGAACCTCTTGCAAGACTGTCTGGCTTGGAGAGATTGGAAGTTTTCATCCACAAGTCAGAAAACAGGAGTTTAGGGGAGAAACATTCAGAAACCGTTGTTTCCTCTTTAACCACATACAATCTGGGCCTCAGAGGCTTTAACCTCAATAACTGTAGGAGGGTGTTTACAAGCTTATCGCCAAAAATCACTGTATAAAAAAGTCCAGTGCTCAGAGTTCACTCAGTCCGAGATTTGACGTGCTTAAGTCCCTCTGGCTGAAAGATGGGCCTCAGTATCAGTAATCTATACTTTAGCCCTCAATAGAGTTACGAGGCAACCTCATTTGACATGTTTGTGAGAGTCCATATGTTAGACACGAATGGGAATGTTTGTATAAAAAACATTACAGTGACCACCATGTCCATTTACTCTGTGGCACAGTGAGCTGTGGTGGTAAAGCAGCAGCAGCAGCAGCAGCGCCGTTGCTACCTGGATGCATCGGGGATGAGTCTCTTAAACCAGCGGCCAACAGCCACATCTACTCTTAGCACTAATGTGACCCCGATCAGCAGAAACACGCTGCTCACCAGGAACCCTGAGGCCTCGAACATTAACCTGGAGGGAGAAAACACAGGACTCTGAACATTTGTATCACCATTACAAACAGTTAACCTTTTATAGGGAGACATGATGTCATAGGAAACTACATTTCATGTTATAATAATTGAATATAAGACAGGAATTTCTTCTTAAAGATAAACGGATGTGTGCGTGTGTGTGTACAGTGGTTGTTTACAGCAAGGCAGGCCTTGCATTCACTAATGTGCATTCAGTGACCAGAGTAAATGGTTGGCAGTTATACCGTGTCCATATCCTCAAAAGCCTTTACTGTCAGTAAATTACCACGAGCTGGAAAATCCATTCAGGCACTTACTTGGGTGCGAAAACCTTCCACACCATTAGGTGTCTCCTGAGGATAGCAGCTGCACAGACTGAAGCAAAGACCTGTGAAAACAGCACAGATGCTGAGTGGAGTGATGCGATACTGATACACATTCAAAAGGTGGAACTGAGCCCAAGAACTAAAAAACAAACTGATCGACACACTAAAAGTGGCTCATAGATTAGTTTGGTGACCAACTCAACACTTGATAACTTTTAGACTTCAGTGTAAGAATCTGTACATACCTGTGCTCCAAGAATAAAGAGGTAGCGTGTTGAGAGTTGTAGGAGAGCAGAGCTGAACTGCTGGGGGTTTTCTCTCAGTCTCATCTCCATCACAGCATCCTCTCCTTCTTCCCCACAGGCTCTTCCTCCCTTGCTCCCACGTACTTCACACACCAGGGGCCAGAACAGCAGCAATGGACAACCCACTGAAAACAATGAGACATGTGGAGTTCACCATTTCATTTCTAGCATTCTAAAAATCTTTTTCCTTTTTATTCCTATGTGCAACTACTATGGTGTTAAAAAGGAAATCTATGGCCTGACAAATATCTGCTTTACCAGCCAAGCTACACTGAAAGTGGTGCGGCTACCAGGTTCACTGAGATTTTATATACAGGAGGCGTGGTCTCTGTATTGTTTGTTTTTTGGGGACCAACAATCACACTGACATATTCTCATATATATTTCAATATGTTACATTTAGTACTTCCAAAGTATACTCATACTTTGTTCTGACAAATACTGAATGTGTTTTAATAATAATAATATAATACTTACTAAAAATACATAATCCACCACACACTGTATACATCGTATTTTAAGAATGGTTTTTAGTATTTTTAAATCTTTTTCTTTTGATCATATTAAACTGCTTCACTCTCAAGTAGGATCACTACCTGCAAATAGGATGTGTGAGGCAAAGGTGTTGAGGGTAACCAGTGAGGCGGGCAGTACGGTGCCTGTGTGTCCATCAGGGAATCCCACGAAGGCAGCGCCCCACTGGATGGAGGGGAAGGTGGGCAGGTGACCTGTGGCATGGAAGAACTGGGTGGCAGCCAGGGACCACAGCACAACGGGAGTCCAGGGCACGTAAAAGCCACCTGAGGGAAACAGCAAGAAGTGGTGTGAGCAATCTCCAAGGTAACCAAATGTAATGACTCACAAAGAGGCAAACAAACCAGAGAAGAAAAGTGTGTGATTCTGAGTATCTCACCAGGATATGTTCCATTCAGGCAACTGAGGGTGGTAGAGGAAGCGTGAATGTACAACACAGCTCCCATTTCTAGCAGCAGCAGGAGAAAAGACAGAGCCATGCCCTCTGGGTGCAGCAGCAGTAGACCTAGTCCCAGCAGGCCGCAGAACAGAAGCAAAGGGGCAGAGTAGACTGTTCCTAGTCCGTAGGCCTCCACTGCAGGCCTGCTGTCCACCTCGCCGCCCCCACTCAGCTCTCCGTCATCCAGGGAACGACGCATGCGCTGGTAGAGCTGGGGGATGAGGTGGTGCAGCTCCGCTTGGGGGCTTATGCCGGTGCTGGCTCGGTAGCGGGGTGGGGGTAGAGAGGAGCCCCTGGCTAAAGCTGAGGCCCTTGTCTTCACAAACACAGTGAGAGGGTCTAGCCAGATCAGGAACAGCCCCAGTCCCAGGAGACAGAAGGCAGCCCTGGGGAGGGCCAGCTGGGCCAGGCTGATCAGCTGGCCCAGATTCCTGAAGCTGTCCTCAGGAGTGGCGCTCACAGCCCAGTGCAGCCCCAGGCACACAGACAGCAACGGGAGGATGAAGCGGGCCGTGAACACTGTCCCGCCTGAGGAGTTGAGGTTACCGTAGTGGCGGAGACACCTTCGCAACAGATACGTCCACAAGCCCAGGGAGAAGACGGAGAGGATGTAGTGGAGGTTCTTCAGCTGACTGTTCTGCATCCGAGAAAGAGGAGCGAGGAACGGCGAGGGCTGGCAGGAGCCCTGCTCTTCTCGACAGCCGTGGAAATTAAGGGAGAGGTAGAGGCTGCCGACGAGGAATCCTACGCAGGTTAGGAGGGTGCTGCTTTCTTTTCTTACAGTTGATGGGGACAAGACGGGTGAGGGCAGCAGTCCAGCAGGCTTCAGAGGGTCATGGCTGGGGGGAAGAAGCAGGCCATCCCAGTTCAGATGGAAGGGAATATAGAGACCAAGAGAGAACACCAGAAAGGTGACTACACGGCCCTCGGCGATCACATAGCTATCAGAGAGCAGAGAGGCACAGCGGAGGAGGAGCACCAAGAGAGGGGGGGTGAGGAGGCGACTTGGTGTCAGCCAGCTCGCAGACTTTGGAGCTTTGGTTCCATTCTTAGCCACAACAGATGTCCTAAATTGATGAGCCCTCCTTAAGAAGAGAAGTTCAGAGCTCAAGGCAGCAGCTGCCACACACCACGCCAACTCGATGTAGCCCTGTGTGAGCAGCTGACAGGCAGCCACACAAGTGCCCCCCGTTAGCGCCGCCGCAACTGGGACCTTCAGTCCGGGACCGCTCTCCATGATCAGCACAGATGACAGCTCGGACAGGATGAAACACACCAGGCAGGCCAGCGCCAAGATGGCTAAACCCCCTGCCATCTTAAGTGGGTTGAATCGGGCCCAGGTAGCTCGACAGGTGTCTCTGACAGAGGTGAGGTAAGCCTGCAGCAAGGAGGCCAGTTCTGGGGAGGGTGGACGACCCTCTCTAATTGAGGAGAGGTACTCAGAGGAGAGGTGGGCGAATTCATTCTTCAGTTGAGAGAGGTTCTCTGGTGGGATATCTTTTGCCATGCCGGAGTATGTTTCCAGAAAACGGTTGACCTTCAGAAACAGAACAGTCACATCACTAACACACAAAAAATTAAATACACAAACACACATAGTAGACAACTGAACATGCTCCAGGGTATGTAACACTTCTTTTACATACCCATACAAGTCTTTTTTTTTTTTGGCTGCATTAAGATATTTTAAATGACAAGTGCAAGTGAACTGCTCACTAAGGGACGTACCTGTTTTGCGTTGATCCACAGCGCCTCCAGCTGGCTGAGACCTCCAACTGCACCTTCCTTCTGCCCGTGAGGAGGGAATAAAGGCAAGAGCACCTGCCCCACGCTGCTGTACGGGATGGGAACTCCCAGCAGCAGAGCCAAGGTGGGCACCAGGTCTGTCTGGGGCACCACATCTGGTTCACGCTACAAATGCGAGGACACAAAAAGGGTTGCGTTTTGGCATTTTAATATGTAACCAGTAACTGGCACAAAAACGTGTACCTCCAGCAGAAACAGCAACCTGAAATGTAAGGAGAGGAATAAGACAAAACCTCTCTCTCTCTCTCTCTCTGTCTCTCTGTCTCTCTCTCTCTCTCTCTCTCTCTCTCTCTCTCTCTCTCTCTCTCTCTCTCTCTCTCTCTCTCTCTCTCTCTCTCTCTCTCTCTCTCTCTCTCTCTCTCTCTCTCTCTCTCTCTCTCTCTCTCAGATCTACCTGATGTGTGTTTTTTCTACCACATAATAATAACTGAAGACGAGCATTAACCTTAAAGTAAGAAAATGTGTAGCTGCTCTGAGGCTGGGTGCCTATTTAAGATTAATGTCTTATCTTAAACTGCTCAGCTTAAGTGGACTGATGCAGAAAAATATGGTCTCTTTTTCTCTTTTAATTAGAAACACTCTGATAATTACTTACCATAGCAACCAGCACAGAGAGAGCTACCACAGACTAACAGGTGATTTTTCAGCATCTTAATTGCAGTTATTTCCCAAATGATTATGAATAAATGACACTCAGTGAGTTTGTTTACTGGTATTGAAATATAACTGATTACCAAAGAGGACGGTGTCTCAATGTCTAATAGAGCATCATGTCTAAAATTGTTGCAGTGGGGGTATTTTCTGTGCAGTCGTTTAACTGGCGGTTTACACCGCAATTACACTACAATTATAGAAATGATCGGCAAAGCTCACTAATTTAGTGCTTTACCCCTTTAAAAGGCAGAGACCACCTGCCAGCATCAATTTTGCGGATTCAGGGAAATGCACAGCCGACCATGAACAGAAATGTGCATGCTCGGAATTGTCGTAATACAGCAAACACTATGCTGAATTGGATAGATAAACATGTAGAAGATGTATTTGATAGAAACATTTTAAAAAGAAAACACACAAAACTAATTGAAACAGTTCAGAGAATTTAAAATCCCTGATGTATCCAATTACAGCTGGTTTCTTATCAGCTTGTTCATGGACTGAATTGATACGCTCCTGTTGTTTGACAGTATGTTCTGTTCTATCAAAAGGTCCAAGAGTTTCTTTCTACCGTGTGTTTATCTCTTGTTCTCTGTTGCATTTATACCTAGTGAGCTGATTACAGGAATGTGGGATCTTTCACATTTTGATGATTGTCACACTAACACCATGTCCTGTTCTAACTGAGCAAAGACCTTAGTTTTTTTATTATAATTATTTCATGCCGTTTTGTTCTTATTGCTGTTTATTCTTTCTTACTTGATTTACTTCTAAACTTAACTATGTATTTATCAAGTCAGAATCATGGTCACTCTTTGTTGGAGAGCTATGAGATACACATTGTCATTAGTCATACATTTTTATTACGAGAATATTGATTTTAGCTACTTTAAGCAGACCTGTGATTTATTTTGATTAGCATGAAAGGTGATGAAGGTTGTAATAAAAAGGTTATGGATGCTGAAATAACTGTTGTAAAGATTTATCATTAACCATCATTAAATATCTAAAATACATCCCCATGGAGAAATTACAAACTGGACTAATGTTGCAGGTTTGTGTTCAACATAAACAGCCAAAGATTTGTTTTTGCTGATAAACTTTTCCTCTCACCTTTCCACAGTATAACCTAGTTAAAAATACACCTTTCTTGACACTCAGTAGTTCCCTAGTCATTCATCCCACCAACTCAACCACAAAATAAACCGTTCCTTTGCATTTCTTCCTCTTCAACACAGTATTGATGATCTCATGTAAACTGCGTGTGAAAAGGCAGCTACTCTACCGACCTGCGACGGGGGTCCGGGAAAAAGAGGGGAAGGGCTGTAGAGGAAGATGGCGGCATCGGTCTCTTTCTGACTTTCTCCACCATGATCTCCAGTGTCAGTCATCCCATGATCTCCCATCACCACCAAAAGGGTATCATTCTGTAGACGGTCAATCACAGACCTGAAAGAAAATGATGAACATGGGCAGAGGGGTTCAGTAGAGTTCCTGTCCATTTCTATAAAAAATATATGATTACCCAAACGCAGACTCAACTTTTTGTTTTGAGGAAATTTAATATAAACATTGTAGCGAAGCCTAACATTTAAAAAACTTGCTCATTAATTTCTGAATATGTATTATTTGATATAATTTGTCCTTGAAAGTCATACTTCCTTCCTGTCCATGACTGTCTAGGTCAGCATTTTACAGAATCTGTGTTATTACAGTAAGTTACATGACATATCAGTACAGTACTACAGGTGCACTGAGACACCACATGATAATGACTGCAGCTGGGGATGCTGTCAAACAAGCTGGTAGCAGTTGGGCTGGTGTCTGACCTGATAACTCCGTCCATCTGGGTGAGCTTGTCAGCCATGGCCGGGTGGTCGGGACCAAACCTGTGGCCGCAGTGATCCACCCCGAGGAAATGAGCAACCAGGACATCCCAATCATCCCCCACCACTGTCAAAACCAACAACAAGTGACAGACAGAGAGACATGAAGCGCATGTACACAACGCAAGCATGATCAAATGATTAATCAAAAGGACAGAAAATGTATCTGCAACTACTTTAGTAATTGATTCACTGACGTTAAAGTACATTTTAAACACAAAAAAAGATAAAGTTTGACAGTGAGATTTTTAACATTGATGGTTTTGATTTCTCAGATGTGACATATGAAGATGTCCCTTGGCAATGTATTAAATTTTCACTGCTTTATGGTGCTTATGGTCTTAAAGTACTGTACTGCCAGGAGTTAGATGTTCCTTTCCCGCTGTGCCTGCATAATATACATTGTGCATGTATGAGCTCACAGTAAATACATATGAACAAAATACATACTGGTTGTGTAGAGGTGCTGGAGGATCCCATTGTCCACAGTGTGCAGATCCTTGACATTGAAAGAAGGGAAGGGCAGAGAGCGGTAGAATTTCTTAGGAAAAAGACTCTCCCAAGTGTCATCGCCCATGAACACCACTCGTTTGCCTGTGAGGGAACAAACACATTTATGAATAAAAAAAGACATACCTTTCTCTTGAGGATTTTAGGGTATGTTTAAGCATGATGTCCAAATTACTGTCTAGATTTTAAAAAAGGGTTAGGCAGCCAAAATATAGACCGGTTTAAAACTGCTCATTAAGTACATTCAAACACTTCTGACCACTCCCTTATCAATGATGCCACTGCAGACATTGTACCCTTGGTAGCTGATCAGACTAATGTAATTCATTTTGGAGGCATACTTTCCTCTTTAATTTTGCAGATAATGTGATGTACCGAAAATAAGGGACTCTACTGCAGATATATATTTACTATATAATTATTATTGTTCTGTACAATTAATAATAATAATTAGGTTTCTGTTGCATATTAAACACACCATAATTTTACTCTTATTTTATTTTTATCATATTATATACTATGCATATAAAACAATTTCACAATAGACAACTATTTTATGTAGCTCATTACTGTCATTTTATTAGATACTATTATTGCACAATGTATAACAACAACTTTTTTTTTCTTTTTTTTTACTATTTTATTCTATTGCTGTGGGTAGTGTGTGCTGGACGGTACTGTTGTGCCACTTCTTATAACCCCTGTATTACTACTCACCTTCTTGCCCAAACTGGTGGATGAGGTTGTCCTCCAAAATGGCACTGGATGCAAAGTTATTACCCACATCCACAAAGGTGGGCAAGGATCCAGTGGTGAAGCCCTTGATCCTCTGCATGGTGGTAGTAGGCGGGTCAGCACGAAAGGGGTACAGGCGGCCATGCGAGGGCCTGGTTGAGGCTGTTTCCTCCAGCACGGGCAGCTTGTTCTCATAAGGTCGGGGCTCCGTGTTGTTGGGGTCAAAGCGGGCGAAGTCAATCTTCAGGGCGTCGATGATGAGGAGGACAGCCCGGCGGAACCGTGGCTGGACGCCGCAGAAGTCCCCCGGCTCCTCTCCGGGCTGCAGCACGTCTCTACAGGTGCTTGTCCTGTTCACCTCCAGCCTCACTAGCAGGAATCCACCCACAAACAGGTAGATACCCACAGAGTACACCGCACATACCCAGAGGAGCAGAGGCAGCACTGGGAGCCTCTTCATCCTACACACAAATACACACATAAACGCAACAAAAGTCACATTTAAGCACCTGGCTCACACCAAGGGGAAAAAGGAGTCAAGAGTGACAGCTGCTAGGAGATGCTAACCCTGACAACGTTTCAGCAGAAGGCAAGTTCAAGCTCCACTTAAACTCAACAACACGGCACACAACGTTCAGACGCGACAGCTACTACTAAATGTTAACTAGCTTTACGTTAAGCGGAGGAGACATTTAACGCTGTTAGCCGCGGCTAGCTCGCCTAGCTATTATCACTGACCTTGTAGCAGTCGGGTTTTCGTCCTCTCTCGGCCGGAGGGCAGACGTTAATGTGTGTGTGTTAACAACACAGGGGGCACAGGTGTCTCAGGTAAACAGAGAATGACGCGACACCACGCTCACCTTCATTGGGACTCCGGTACAATGAGATTAGATAGCTGGTGACAGCCAGGAACTCCAGCGTGCAGTGAACCCGGCGGAAGTTCACGGAGGACGGTTTTCTTCGTGACACCATGTTAGAATACATTTAAACCCTGAAGTTTGACTTGCAGGCACTGGTTGGTTGCTACATAAATACAAAAAACACCAATAAAGTTAAGGAAATATCCTTTTTAACTCATTCATAAAGTGTATTCGATTAAAAAAATATCTTAAAGAGATTTAAAAGAGACATTCATGTGAGTTGTAGTTTTTGTTACGAATGTCCAGAAACTATTGTACATTTATTTTGGCATTGCCCATTTGTGAAGATACTCTGGCAAAACCTTTGTGATTTTATTGTTAAAATATTGATGAAAGTTTTCATTTGATTTGGAAGAATGTATTGTTTAGTCTCATGGAAAATAATACACAGAAAAATTCTCATTTGTACACAATAAGTCTTATTATTATGGCCAAATTCCATATCCATAAATACACTTTTACAGGTAAGAAACCACACTTTATTGCATTTAGCAATGAGATCAAACAATACATTCATTCAAATCAATCCTACCTAAAACTAAAAGCAGTCAAAACTGTAACATATTGTGCTATGTTAAAATTCTTTATATAAATCCCCATCCCCCTAGCTTTAATTTATAGTTGTATGTACATTTTCTTTACATTTACTTTTCTATGCATTTGTTTTATGTACCCAGAAGATATGTGGTTTTGTTTGTTTTGTACATATAACATATTTTTTGTTTATTTTGTGTTTGTTTTTTGTCCATAAAAAACCCCCAAAATAATTAATTAATTAGTGAACAAAGTAGTATATTTAGTCTATATAGTAGTATTAACAAGACTTTGCAGAACTATATTTTCTTATTAATTTATTATGAAATAATACATTAATATAATAATATATATTTAATAAAATAGCTTTTTGTTTTATTCTTTTATTTATTCTTGTTATATATTAGTGTTTTTTTAATTTACTCTTAAGATTGTTATTCATTGTCTTGTATCTATATTTCTATTTCTTGATTGCATAGAACCTATTCTTATTTGTAATTGCACTGAGTATTTTCTCTTTTTATGTCTGCGAAGCACTTCTTTTTGAAAAGTACTACATTATAAAAAGAGTGTATTATTGTTTATGAAATCCATTAACTGAGTGAGATATGCAATTAAATACAATGCAAACTGGAACCATACTGTCTGTAAGACAGAGTAGAGGGAACAACACACATAACAAAGAGGACAAAATCAAGATGCCTCACTCTGTCTCTACTTCAGTAAACCAAAAATAATTATTTCGAATTTAATTTTGTGCAGAGAGCAGGTGTCTTGTGATAAATTAATTCATCCATTTAATTCATGAGCAGTTTCTAAAAATATTTTTAACTACATTTGGGGAATTTTTTAACTGTTCAATGATGTTATGACTTTCAACAGTGCTGAATGTTCCTCCCCTTCATTCTTCCTGGGGATTAACCCAACCACTTTGTGTCATACTGCTATTGATTTAAAACCCTTCAGCATATTTTCATATAAAACCATTCAAACACAGATTTACTGAAACAATTTTATTTATTTTATTGTAAATTATCATTGCTGAACCCCTTAACTAAAACATGGAAGTGAATTTTCCAAATCATACTGTGAGTTCTTCTTCAACACCCGGCATTTTCCAAACATTACAGTTAAAGAAGTCCACTAGTTTGTCTTCTGTGCCATCTTATTTCAACATGATTGTGTATTTTTATGCTTCATAATACCCCCACCCCCACCCCACATAAACCTTAATCTAAAGTCTCTTGTGAGAGTCTAAAATGACACAAACCAAGATGTGCTGGTTTCAACTTTGCATTATTTTCCATAAACTTGTCTGCATCAGTGATCTTTCTTTGCAGAAATCCATGACATCTAATAAATATATCCCATAAGACATAAGAGGCAAATACAAACATGAAGACAGGCACACTGACTTTGTATACTATCAGAGAAGGAAATACTTCTGAATTCTTAAAAATTGTTCTCAAGCAACAATCGGTTTCACTTTTTAAAAAGGGAGACACTATATTATTTGAATATATCATGAGCCAAACTGTCAATTTTACTACACTTTGGGAAACTTTCCACCACGCTGAGGCCTCCAGCCAGATATCATGTGTAGCAGCTTCAAGTTGCTGGTCCCAACGATGCTGAAGAATTGCCTCTGATTTCTGTAAACAAGCCGTATCAAAGCAGATGGTAAACCTGAGCTAACGGAACCAAAAACGGTATGAAAAGAGGTCGCAAAAGGAGAAAAACATCTTACACAATCATATTTTCCAGTCAAACTTATACGTTTTCAAACTCTTTACATCCAATTCCATTTAGGGGGTTTATGTATTTCTGGGAGTAACTAAGAAATTATACTGCACAGTGCACAACATCCAGGGTTTATTCTATATAAACTTCATTCTGTCAGCCTACCAAAGTCACTGGTATGAATATATTTGGCTGGAGGCTGGTGTTCATTTCCTAACCTGACAATAAACTGACCAACGTAAAACAATAGTCAGTGAAGATTATAAATCCTCTTACAAAAAGATGTGATTTTTTCCCCCCGCCAGTACTCCTTGGCAAAGATATCCCATGAGTTTAGAAGTTGGCAGTTGTTGCTTCTGTCCTGCCAGCAGATGTGTATGTGAGCTCCGGATCCCACAGCGATGCCTCGGAGGCCCGTAACTACTTGTATGAAACAAACCGCTTCTCCCGCTTCGGTGTCATTTACTGCTTTGAGTTCATTCACGGTCTACGCCCCCCCCCTCCACCCCCGTGTTATTGAGATGATGCAGAGTGGTTCGCAGACTCTTCGCTCTTCTCCTTCACAGCTTCTACTTTTGGAGTCGTCTTGGCCAGCGTGCTGTAAATGGTCATGGCCTGAGGGTGGAAACATGATGAATGAAGACGACAAAAGCAACAAGCGTACTTAATCTGGAGTCTAAAAAACTGACATCAATACATAAACATACCTGTGTGACCATGCCGCTAATGTCACCAGAGTTAGAGGGCAGAAGGATGGTGTTGGACTCTTTGGCAAGTTTGGAGAAAGCAGCAACATACTGCTCGGCTACACTTAGCGAAGCTGCCGCGTTTCCATTCTGAATTGCACAAAAAATATCAAAATTAACCAAAAATGTTCACTCTGGCTTTCAGAAATAAGACTGTCATGGTTATCCCATTAAAAAAATACCTGTTAAAAATATAAATAACTGTTCACCTGTTCAGTCAGAGCTTCTGATAGCAGACGGATGGCCTTGGATTTTGCCTCAGCTTTGACTAGGACTGCTTGGGCCTCACCTGGAGGGATCACAGTCATGTATTAGTGATGTATAGCTTGTGTAATCAGCAGTATTTCAAGTATTTTTAATCATTTTTTTAGCC